>NW_028297171.1:9581196-9693853 GCF_055798465.1 Pogonomyrmex barbatus | reverse complement strand
GCAGCGCGCGCCGCCGATCTGGGACAAACCGAGGAGGAACCGGAGGGACCAGAAACTAAAAGCGGTTTTTCCCATTGTGCGCGCGTGTCTGCGACGCAACGACGATCGATGCTCCTTCTGTATCCGCTCGCGCCCCTCGCGCGCTCTCGTTCTTGTTCTGAATCTTGAGCTTTTTATCTTTTTTCCTTTATTTTGATAATCTTACATTTGGTCTATTTAGGATCAATTGTGTGATCAGAAGTCTTATCCAAGTTGCTGCGATCTTTTCTAGAGATGATCTTTGAGACTCATAGACGATCGAGAGTAAAATGTCGTAGAGATAAAAAAATATGGTCAGAGATATCTGTATAACATGGGTTTCAGGAACCGTACGATAACAAGTCGCACTTGATAAGAATTGATAAGATTTAGAGTCTGTGTGAGGCGCATCAATAATTCTGGTTGATATAAATGAGGACCGTTGTGCTGTGAGCCACAGCAATAATCTTATTTCCTTGCTCGGAAGTTCGGAGAATTCCAGCGTTATCGTATTCTTTTCAAATTAAAAAAAACTTGCACGTTCGTCGGGAACCATCTTCATGATTTTCGAAGATGAAGCAGCCAGCAAAATTGGGTGGACGGCAGTCCGATTCCGAGTGGCGCGGGCCGGGGCGCGAAATGACGGCCAATTCGTCCTCGTTACCGTTCCTACAGCCGCGTGACGCGACGACGCGTGGGTCTGTAAAACGATGCAGGATTTTTTTTAGAGGCTACGTCGTACACGCCGTAACCTTTTAACCCCTCATTTTCGAGCTATTTATAAATTGCAGCGCGCGGGCGCAATAGCAGCGGACACCGAGAGCTAGAGCTTGTTTCTAGGCGACGCCAAGTCTAGTTTCTTGTTTTCTAGGATCCCATAGTTTCATGCACCTCTCGTCGAGATTCGAGTCAACTTCATCCTAAATACCATACACGTAAAAGATAAATAAGAAAAAAAGCTAGATCGGGTTCCACGGCAAACGGACGGAAGAGATAATGAATGATCAGCAAAGCATTTACATTTATCTCTGTATTGCTTTTTGCTCCGACCTGTAGAGGTACCAGTGGAGAAGACGAAAGAAAGGTCAAAGGGTGATCTATTTGTGCAACTCACATAGATAATTTTTTTATTTCCGTCCCGTTGCCCGCCATCGATTCGGAAAGTCAACGATCAATGCTTTTCGGGACGATAAATCGACACGGGGATAATAGCGTAATACGATGTAACGGGACGTGCATAAAAGCCCGTGAAATCAGAGTTAAAAACTCTTCCCTCTTCCAGTCTCTTGCTTGCACGAGTTTGAAAACAATCGAAGTTCCCAGGCACTAAAAGTTTCTAAACTCTCCGAAAGGAGGAGGATCCGCCGGAGAACTGTAGTCACAACGAACTTTTTCGAAAAATTCGGAGGAACGTCCTGAGAAATGAAGGTTCCCGCGCCAATAGAATTTCGACCGGGCGAGGGATTTGCGGTACGAAAACTCGATTGGGGCCTCCTTCGCGCGCGCGCGCGCAAGAGAGAGAGAGAGAGAGAGAGAGAGAGAGAGATGTTTTGCGTGTGCACATCTTAGCGCAACGTCTCGGACGACAGCGATTATTAAACGTGAATCACGCGCTTCTGGAGCAACGCTTATGATTCGTGTTGTTGGTCCTCTTATCTTTTATATCGCATGCACAGCAACGTCGTGCTTTATCTACACGACTTGTTGTTACTCTTTCTTGTTGATAAACTTTTATTGATAAATTGAACGGGCATTCTCTAGGCATTCTCGAACGAGTCTCGTATTTTTAACACGACGCGCGATACTCTATCAGCTACGTGATGCTTCGACCTGGCAGTTTTTCTTTACTCGAGTTTCTCCTCTCTCCCTCTCACCTCTCCCCCGGCCCCCTCCTCTCTCTCTCTCTCTCTCTCTCTCTCTCTCTCTCTCTCTCTCTCTCTCTCTCTCTGTATGCGCGAAACAGTGCACGGTCAGCTAAACATCTGTTTACGTATATCGTATAGTCAAGGGAAAAAAAATCAACGCTTCGTTGCAACTCTACGTTGCGGGCTTTTTAATTTTTATTGTGCGTCTCGCGCTCTCCCCTGGCCGTCCCGTCAAAAATAAAGTCTTTTGTCTTTTTTTTTTAGGGACGACTAGAAGCCCACCCACACGCGCGCAGAAAGGAAAGACGAGAGAGAGCTCGCGTACTCGTAACTCGCGGGTTGGACACAGTCGGAGAGATTCGTGCCGCGGGCGTATATCTGGACATCGGGCAACGTCCCCTTGCTCTCGAACGAAGTGTTGACCGCGTGTCCCCGCCGGTCTATATTCGACGGCATATTATCTGCTTTGCTCGCCGATATCTCTCTCTTTCTCGTCGTTTCGCACCTCTTTTTTTCACCTTCCTTTCTCTCTCTCTCTCTCTCTCTCTCTCTCTCTCTCTCTCTCTCTCTCTCTCTCTCTTGTCCATCCGCATCACGACGTTGTCGGACCGACAATAGGTTTGACGACGAACTTGAACAAGGCAACGTCCGCTCGTCGTCTCACTCCGGACGTTTCTGATGCGACGATAATTTTGTCAATTCCGTCAATTCGTGCGCGCCGCCGCGAACAATTTTCCCTGCGAATTGTTTGAATATAAGCGGAGATTCGCAAGGGGAGGAGAACCGGTCGGCCGATCGGTCGATCGGCCGGTCGGTCGGTCGGTCGGTCGGTCGGTCGGTGGTCCAGCAAGATTGCTGACGAGTGCTGATTGTCTCAATGTCGGCTAATGGCGAGAAATGACTGTAAGGATGCGTGCACGTAGCGAGATGTACGGTACCAAGCGAAATGCGTCGTGTCTAAATTTTCTAGATTCTCGCATACTCGTTCTTTTAATAGATTACACATTCTCTGATTTCTCCTGGAGATTCTCTACTCTCATGACGTTCTATCTGCGAATTTATAATATTTTGCTGTCTTTCTTATTCTAAAATCTTTGAGCTGTATCTGACATGCTGTTTCAGCTTCTCTCTCTCTCTCTCTCTCTCTCTCTCTCTCTCTCTCTCTCTCTCCCTCTCTTTGATCTTGAAATCCTTGGAATCGAATTGGAGCCCTGGGATCTTGGGAGCTTTTGAAGTCCATAGTCTCCGGAGCTCGCGTGAGCCGTGTCTTTGAATCTTGAATACATTCCTCAGATTTAGAGCGGAACGGCTGAGATTATGCCGCTGCTTATTCATGAACCTCCGACGTTACACAGAGAATAAATCCATCACCGGTCGTCCCATGCTGAAAGTGTTGGTTAGCAAATTCTCTCCGCGCGGAGATATTCGTTTCAGCTATCGCCGGGTGATTAATTAGTTCCCCGCGGCCTTGGCGACCGTCGTCCCGATCCGTTGGATGGAACCGCGTCGCTTCCAATCGCGTGCGAAACGATGGCATCGATCTAAGGAGAGACCTTGAGCCGATCATTTATGCGTGCATATCGTCGCGCACCCTCCAATAAATCAATCTTCGACTTCCGCACGCCGGACTGCACAGGGCCGGTGTGTGCGGACGGCCGCTTTTTCGTCCGATTTGCATGGACGTCGAAATGGATATTGATCGCTTTGGATTTGTTTTAACAGCCAGATGAGACTGGTGGACCGTTGTTTTTTATATTTGGTGAGAGAGAGAAAGAGAGAGAGAGAGAGAGAGAGAGAGAGAGAGAGAGAGACTGCGACACCCGAGACGTCCGATGACGCATAGATTTTTGTCAAACTGCGACGTTTGAGAGTTCGTTATCGTTATCGAAAATCGGTGGGTAGCTTCCGTGGCCATCGCGGAAGCGCCAACGAGATTGTCGAAACGAGAACGACCGCTCGGTCGACGATACTGAGAATTTAAACGTGAATTACATTCGCTGGTGGCGTAAGATTTTATTTTTAGCGCTCCCGTCCCGCGGCGTGTCACGGCCGGAGTTAATTATCCTCTGCGGTTCTCGTTAAGAGCCACTTGTCACCATCGCGGGAGATCGAGATAATAATCGCGACGGACGGTGAACGAGAACAGGGCGCATCGCCCCCGAAAAGTTTAATAACCGCGTTAACGTACGCCAACTGGGATTCCGCGAACTCGGCGTCGACGTCGCGACGCGCCTCCTCCTTTGTGCCCGCTCGTGACGTGGCTCGCGATGAGTTATCGGCGATGACGGAACGCCGCTTTAATAGTGATGGACGGACCGGCTTTAATTAACGGTCGGCGTGAAATCCACCATAAAGAAATCCTTCGCTTCGCCGACTGCCTCGTGAGAACGAAGCCCGAATGCATGTGTAAAAAAAGGGAATCAAAGCGCAATCGATGCGAGAGGCTTAGCCGTCTCTCGGCTCGGTAGCTCGCCGCCGTTGATTCGCCGTTTGATAACCGATCCGTTGGTCCAGCTCGAGAAGATACTGAACAGTCGTTAGTATCGTGGCGTCGATTATCGAATTCGCCATCATCTTTATAAAGAAATATTATATCCGTCCTGGAAGAACAATTCATTCCTAGTGTTGTCTCTAGTCTACTTTGTGTGATATAATTAAAAACGACTGAGCAATTAAGAGTACTTAACGTATCGTTCTCTTTTCCCTCTTTCCCGACAGAATGAAGCTGTGCTGGAGTTTGGCTCTCGTGGCCGTCGCCCTGTTGATGATTCTTACGTCCGCGCGAGCGGAAGCTGATCTGTGGGAGGAGGATGACAAGGAGGTGCTTGTGCGGACAGTGCGCGGTACTAAGGAGCGAAGTAAGTGCCTCTTTCTGTAATTAATCCGTTATCCCGTTCCACAATCGCGCGATGTTATATTTTATCGAGCGGTCGCGAATATAGACCGTCTATATATGTACCACGCGTATATAAACGGCGTAATTAGAAGTCGTTCCCCATCGACCTTAAAAGTCCCTCTCTCCCTCCCTCTCCCCTCCTTCTCCTCCTCCTCCTCCTCTCACTCTTTCTTTCTCTCTCTTTTTCCCCCCTTCTCTCTCTCTCTCTCTCTCTCTCTCTCTCTCTCTCTTTCTCTACTCGCTTGATCGACGTTACGTCCAATTGTTTCTATTGACGTTTCACGTCTGCTGACGCAGCATCCGGCAGCTCCTCGTCGTGCAGATACGTAAAGGGTCAATGGTCGGAATGCGATGCGAATACCAACACGCGGTCGCGCACTCTGAACCTCAAGAAGGGCGACAAATCCTGCGAACAGACCAAGACTATACAGAAGAAGTGCAAGAAAGGTGAGTTTTTACGATTAATACCTCGCATCCTGCGCGGGAGGCGCGTTCGGGGATGTATGTGTACGTTTCTAATGGATCATCGCTTGTAGCATGTCGATATGAGAAGGGCACGTGGAGCGGATGCGCGAATCAAATGATGACGAGAATCGATAATCTGAAAGCGAACAGCGATACATCCTGCGAGAAGACGCGACGGCTCACCAAGAGGTGTAAACCGGAGACCAACACCAAGAAATCTGCCAAAGGTAATCCCTCTCGTTCGGTCAATCGGCGTCAATGTCCGTTAGGGCCGCGGGACGGCTCACGGAAGGCGAGGGAAATTTTAAGCGTGATCCCTCGTTTCTTTTTTGATTCCAGGTGAAAGGTCGAACAAGAAATCGAACAAGCAGTAATTATCCGCCGATATCTTCAATCGTTTCTTCTAATCGGGCAACGAAAGCGCACTCTCTCATCTCCACGATTCCCCCTACCTTCTTTCGATCCCTTATCCAATCGCCAATTGATTGCGAGGCAGGATTGCGTAAATTCGGATCGCGATCGCCGATCGAAGCGTTTCTCACACATACCGCCTAGGAGTCATTTGCATTTCGGACGCAGCGACACGTGCCACGTGACTGCAACCCGTTTTTCAAGGTGCGCGCGCTGCCGTCGGTTAATTACTGTTAATAATTCTTCTGGGATAGTGCACAACACGTTTCGGTGATCACATCTGTTCTCGGCAGTAACTCGGTTATTAACCCTTCCGAGATTTCCTTGTATCACCTCGCCGCGATACTTCATATCAGATACGCGTAAATATTATATAGCTTAAACGTTTCGACGATTTTTAGATCCCCGAGCAAACCCGAGATCAATTATATCTAATAACAGATCCGGGCTCGTATGGAAAATATCGTATTCGTTTTAAGCGTACGGCTGTCGGAGAGACTCTTCTATCTAACCCATTGACATAATTTGCAACGAGTTCTCCCGAGTGGAGAAGTTATTGATCGCATAAAGGTATTCTAAAAATGGACGTTGGCGAGATCTTGGAGGGTTAAGCCGCGCAATCAACCGGAGAATCGATTGGGAACCGATACGTAACATGTTCGAGATGACGAAAGCTAAACACGGCCAATCGTCAGTAGTGATGCAGCTTATGCAATTGAATCTTGACGAATTCGTGACATCCGAGCATCTCTCTCTTGACGCGGAACTTTTTCCATGACTTTCGTATTATCGGATACATCTGAAGATCTGCAAGGATTCAGGAGTTAGTTTTTTCCAGCGTGTTCTTGCAAAATCTGCACCACTGGTCGTTCGATTAACGAGCGTAGCACACATCGTAGAGCTCCCTGACTAGAAGCAGCCGCCATTTCGGAGGTTCGCAGAGGAGATAAGATCATCCGCCAAAGCTGTTCTCTCGTCTTCCCGCAGCGATATTACATTATTATTAATATTATTAATATTATTATTGTTTATCACAACAAGTAGCAGCGATTCCCCTTTGGCTTAGCTGCTGATCCACTTAAGATCATGTACAATATTTGTCATACTAAACAGCTTTCATTCGATTTGTCACATAAATATACAATGTTCGGTGTTCAAAGTAACTGTGTCCTGTGTCATGTAACATGCGCGAGATATTCCGACAATTATTACGCCGTCGCGAAGGTTCGTCTGTTTAAACGAAGATGTATACTCGAGGGTGCCGTACCGATGGCATTTTCAAATCATGGCGAATCAAAAAGTGTGAAATCAAAATGAATCAAAATGATCAAAAAAAAAAAGGAACGCATCAAAAATGACATTTGTCGAGGGAATTAATTAAAAATGTGGAAGTATACTATATATAAATATATCTATATATTTAGTACACAGAATGTTCGCGCGAGCCTAATGAATTTTTCCGGAATCCTCCGCGCCTCTCTCGGCAGGACGTTGTCACTTCCGATGTTAATATTCGCAGTTAACGTTATAATAATAATGTATCAAGTGATAACTGGCAAATATGGAAACTCGCCAATGAGCATGAAAATCAAACTGAAATAACTCGTCGTCTCATCAAGCATGCACGCTCGCGCGTGCAAAAGAGAGAGAGAGAGAGAGAGAGAAAGAGAGAGAGATAAATCTGGATATCTTTTCGACGCCACGGAAATCAAATCCCTCGTCCCTGCATACAAGCACATTGTAAACTCGTTTCTAAGTCTAGGTGTATACCGGAGGGCTCGTCGGTGAGAGGAAATTAAGCTGTTTTGCGCGTTTGGTACTGCACGCGAGTGCGACCCGCGACGAGCGGATGAGAGACTCGTGAGAGTGCGTAGGGATAGACACGAGGTCCGGGAAGAGAGTATTTTTCATATAATAATAATATTTCGAGGGTATTTCTTCCTCAAATCTCCATCGAGATCTTCGATATACCACGGAAGCTCGGTTCTCCAGCTCCATCGCACGAGAACATCGCGTCGATGACTCGAGCTCTTCCACGCGTCGGATCCCGGAAGAGGACCTCCAGAGGAGTTTATCGAAGACCCTGTGGGACGCCGTACGCGCGGAATCGCGCGCGCGTCATCACCAAGCGCCTAGTTCTAGCTCCCGTATTACAGCATATCATCATTATCGCATGAAGCGAATATTATCGATAAATTAGGATAGCATTTATCTCCGTCTTATGAGCTCTTCGCTAATTATTGTCTCTATTGATCCTCCAACCGGTGACTTCACCTCCGCCGGACGTTCGTCGTTCCCTCCCCCTCGAGTTGCCAAGATCGAAGCTGCGTTCCGGGCGACGGGCAAGGCTGCAATTTAACGAGCGGCGTCGTACCACGTACCGGGAACAGTTCGCAACCTTGGTCCTACAAGCCACGTAAGTCGACTCGTTACGCGCCGTTGGAAGCATTAAATGTGTCTCTCCCCTGAACCTTACATCTATTTTACAATGCGTGCTAATTACGTAGACGAATGACGCACGAACGACGTGAGATTTCGCACGAATCTTCTCGGAAAGGGAAACCACCCGTGTCCGAAGTCATTCCAGAAATCGCTACACTTTTTATGAAATACTTGAATTTACATGCCACTTTCGTAATAAGAATCTCGCGCTCTTTACGATCGTACAGATACAACGATTGTGCAGTCCTGAAACACTCAAATACGCGACGCAGTTATCTCGGCGGTGTAGAACATGTGTAACAGGTACGACAACGTAGAACCAATGTAACGAATTTCGTGCTTGACTTCTCTGTGTGGAGCTCGCAGGAGGCTCCTCATGTTTTAATCGCATTGTAACATAGCATGATAGAAAGATACGTCGGTAAACCTAGAGACTAATTTTTCAGATCCTTCGATAAAACTACGCAGGACGTTTCGAGGAGGATGCGCACGTCGATAGGAAAAATTCGCATTCTTTCTCTAAAGGAGGAATTTCGCATCGGATTTCTAATTCAAGTTTTAACAAATTACGAATTAAGTCCTGCATATCGATGACTAAATCTTGAAAGCAGAAGGATTAAGATACTCTAATCGTTTAACGTTCTGCCTGAAGAAATCCCTCTCGAAATTTCTTTCGAGACAATCTTTTTTCTATCTGCGTGCTCTGCGTCCTTCGGAACAAAAAAACCCATAGATATTCTAGATATTGTAAGAGAATCGTTCAAAACTTTATTCGTTAGAATTAAAATAATTAGAGGCATACGAATCGCCGTTCTATTACGGACCGTTGAGTTTCATAATCGTCGATCTTGTTGATGGTTTAATCTCGTTAGTACATCTATAGAAATTGCAATAGGTTGCTTTGATCAATTTTTCATTGGTACAACAGATCGCTAAAAAATTTTCTACGCGTTTCGTTAAGATTAAACAAATTCGACTGTACATTTTTCAAAGATATCTAATTTGTTGTACGGATTGACAATTGTTTCGTAACGGTTTAGATAAATGATTGTTAAAACTACTTGTATAAATCGCTGATTGCGCGGTTGCTTCATTATTAACATTGTTTCATCATTCAGATCGCATAGTTTAGAATAGCTCCTGAATTTTGGATGTATCGTAGCTCGATGAAATCGGTAATTTTCTTTACAAACTATTATAAAAATTGTATAATGCATCTACTTACTTATTAAAGTAATTGTGTAACCATTACACATGTAACAAAAATCCAATGTTGTCAATAAAACTAAAATATTATATATACAAGAGCAATGTAGTTTCAAATTGCACGTTGATCGGGAGTCATATAATTAATTTCGTAAAGTGATGAAGATTTGAAGGTAAAAAGATTTTTATGACATGTGTTTTATTTGTCAAATGTATTGATACAAAAATTACAAAAGTGTTCGGTTATCACCATTATTACAATATACTTCGAAAATTGTTTCAAATAATTAATAAAGAATAAACCAAATACTTTAAATAATATCAAAAGAGATGGACGGATATAAGATTGAATTTCTTTCAATGACGCTATCGATTCAATTTTATTAAAATTCCTTGGAAATTGCATTAATTCAAGGAAAAATAATGATAAGCATACGTTTATATCAATAAAAAAATATATTAGTATAATATATATAGTAAATGGACGGAATGTCAAATCATTTAACTTACACGATATATTATTGTCTGTATATACGCGTCCCAAAAAAGTAAGTATAAATAGTTTAAAAGTTATTTACGTTCAGCTTATATCAATGGAAACATTAATCGGCAGTTTTACTTGCATCTTTCTTTTTCAGAAAAATGTATAATATTTTTTTCGTATAACATTTTTGGGACAATACTACCTGTTCTCATGCCATGGAAACTGACAGTTTCCTGGAATATGCTTTACTCTCCCATTCCTGATCAGATGGTAGTGGCTCGTGTCGTAATTTGCAGAGACGTGCACCGTATCTTAGCATCACGATTATGATGCAAACTACGAAAAGAGTCAGGCAGGCCGTGGCAGGCCAGAAAACGTGCAAACCCATAGTAAAGGATTATCTACACTAGCCGAAATTATTGACTGTTTCCAACTAGCCGAGTACAACTATTGAAACAACTGACTCTGTCAGTATGGTGTCTCGTTCCTTTGATGTAAAAACTATTACGTAAAAAAAAAAAAAATGAGTTATTCTTAATATACAACCAGAGCAATGTGCTTACGATGACAATTGGCAGTAAGTTCAGCGAATGATAGCCAAGTTAGAGGCTTCACAATGCAATTAGCTGCACAGTGCAAAGGGCTAATTAGACTCTATTGGGCTCAATTAAGCTTTTGACTTTGAATGTATCCTTAAGTGTGGGTGACCTTACTACTAATGCTTTCCAACACTGTTTGGTGTTACTTGGTATGCTGCTGACTACTTTAGATTTCACTCTCACGCTTCTGCATCTCCATGTACTCCGGCGGCTGAGGCGTGGTACTCTGTGAGTCGTGATACTGGACAATTTCGTGCCTCACTTGCGGGTACTTGATACGACCAGACTCTAACTCGCTAAGGTCAAGCGGCGGTGTTTTGTGCGGCAATACAGTCCATAGAGGCTGGATCCACCTATTGCCTAAATCCCAATAGGACAATATGCTATTAAAAAATAAGAAAAACTATCAGTATTAATTGCGTGCAGACACGCAAGAAAATACAGTAACTTAAATACGAAGAACGAATGTGATGAGTTTTTGGGACTCACCAGTGTGGCGATTCTGCCAGTATTCTCTGTGTCGCGAGCACCAGCAGAATACAATGTTCAGGATGAACAGAAATCCACCCAGGACGGCGCAGAGGGCGACCGCGACATAGAACGGTGTGAAGTCGCCGTACTCGTGCTCCTTGAAGTACGGGTTCTTTAGGTACTCGTCGCGCTCGTCTAGAATGGACATGTCAACGTTAACGGCCACGCGTTTACTCTCTGTAAAAGAAAAACGGGAACGAGGGAAGTTCCATCAGTGCAGTAAGAGGGTCGCGTGCTAGTCAGGCGTGGCGCGTCGTGGCGCGGCGTGGCGCCATACAGAATGTGTACACACAACTCTTCATCATACCGATCGATGACCCACTACTAATCGATATTACGGCACGCGTAGACGCATGCACGCGGAGTAGAAGTAAATAACGATGTAGGTCACGAAAAGCAGGCAGGTTACGCACGTATGTATGAACCCGATGGAAATCAGGAACGTATTTTATACCTCAATGGCGTTTCTTTTTTCTTCTTTTCTCGTGCCAGTCGATGCCAGTCTCGATGATGCAGCGGCACTTCCTCCGGAAGTTGAGTAATGAGAAAAGGAGTAATCGTCTCGTGCCAGGTCTGCGTCGAACGTGCGTTGGAATGTTTGAACGACGTTAGATCACTCGTATTGGGCGGGGCATGCCGTACGGTAGGGAGAGTTTTCTGTGACTTGCGTACTACTTCAGGCCGCGTTTTTCGTAGTAGTTGACTAAACCGGTAAGTTCGAAGTCGATTATACCAACTGAGGTTGCAGATTGAATTGGCAGAGTAGTGACAAACATTATTGATGATGGATTCCCAACCATAAATTTACATAAAATTGTATTTATTGGCAAGCCACAAAAATAAGAATGACTGAGATAACACGCAGATCGACAGATAAATGATGTCGGTTTCCTAGATCGTTGTGTCGAACGGACATGTTTCATCCTGAATAATTTTTATATCGCATTATCACGCTTTTGCTTTTCAATTTTGTTCATTGAATTTTTGATCTCATATTGCTATTGCTTTCTATCGTCTAATGGCCTATTTTGATTTCATCACGATCGGTATAGAAAAAAAAAAAAAAAAAACAAGAATAAGACAGATGAATGCAATAGTCCCAGTCACGACGAACATTCTCGTGTAGCTACGATGCACATGTTTTCCAACGAGACATCGGTGGAAGTGTAGTAAAGCAGCTCGGCCTGAAATCCAGCGTTCTTTAAGAATACCAGGCGACCCCAATTTAGTAGGATTTTAGCCTTGCGCCCGGTAACTTCGCGTTCATCTAATTCCGATCGGTCGTTCTTCAAACGGCAAGTCGCCCAACTGACTATGCTGCATAACACAGGAAACTCGTCCGCAGTGAAATCGCACCCTTGCAGATACTCTCGGCCCACGTACGACGAGTACTCGCATTTGTGATGGCAGCAAAACGCGAGAACCAGACCACGAACGTCGACCTTGGGCTCGTTCTTTATTGAATTCACCAAACATCGTATCGACAAATCTGAAAGGTGCACCATCATTGTAATACAAAAATAAAACTGAGACTTTGCGTCTACAACAATGGGAAACAGGTATACCTGTAGCTGTACCACAGAGATGCTTCGCTATACCAACTTTGTACTTGACCGGCTGGATCTCCGCGACCTGATTTAGCTGCAAATCGGCAATGTCGGCGTGTATTCTTTTTATTACGAGATGACTCTCTTCCCTCTTAAGCTTATTGTCGTTCTTGTGTCGGTGACTAGAACGATCGATTAACAAGATGCAAGAATTTGACTTGTTCTTTACAATTTGTCCCAACCAATATGTTAGCTGAGCTGTTTAAAGCACAACTTTATTTAATATTTGCAGAGTGATTCGCAACAGTACATCGTACAAAAAAAAAAAAAAAACAAAAAAAGCAAAATTTTTTTCATCAAAATCAAAAGTCTACGAAAGTAAGACGTTACCTTTTCCCGCTCCGAATTCGATAAAGCAAGTGTCATCACACACGAGACCAGCTCGCTCTAGATGTCCCAGCAGAGACGCATTTTGAAGCAAGTGCTTTTTGACGTTACTGCCGCAGGTTTTATCGTTCAATTTATCCTTGAGCACATCGTGCTGCAGAATGACTCGGGGAAACTCCGATAGCTTTTCTGAATATATATCAATTCAAAAAACATGAAAGAAAATTATTTCTTAATTACATTTTGGGATTATAGGCAACTTTAATCCGTACCGTAGGCAGCATGAATCTTCCTTATCACCGTTTCTACGACAGACTCGTCGAGTTGTGATAGCGGCACGCGTAGCGGCATTGCGATAGTCTCATCGTCCAAATTTGCTCCCTCAATCACAAAAGCGGGTCGCGTGTCCAACTTGCGCTTGGCGTTACACACACTTAGGTGTCTCGTCAACTTCGAGCGATAGCATGTGCTAGAAAGAGAGGAAACGCCAACCAAATTGATACGCGTAAAGATCGACTGATCGCGTCGCGAACTCAAAGAGATAGCATAACCCTGGGCAAATTCGAGATTTCAAAGGAGGAAATAATTGAAGAGCATCGATATTATCCATTATCCGAAAATATATAAATTTGTGATTGTTTACATAAAATATTTGAATAATGCGTTATTAAATTCATGATTTATTATATAAATGCTTGGTGAATATGTAGTATAATGCTCTCTCTCGTCCGATTTTTCTATAATTTTGTACATTTGTGCAGTTTTATGTATAGAATATATTCTGAGAAGGAAAATCTCATCGCTCAACTTTCATTTTTTTTTCGTTTAATTTTAAAAGTTTTTCTTGGCATTTGAACTTTAATTAACTCAAAAAGAATGAGAAAGATATAAATTTTGAATTACAAGCTATTTTCTGCTATAATTTAAATTATGCGAAAATAATTTGTTTTTAATTAATTAAAGCTGAGAATATGCAGTCATAAATTATCATTTTCTAAGTTACCAACGTCAAAAAACTTTGAAAATGAAAAACATAAAGAGGAAACGATTTTCCTTCTCAGAATATATTCTACGTATGAAAATATACAAATTTATGAAATTACAGAAAAATCTGGAGGAGAGAGAGCGCTATATCGTATATTCACCATTTATTATTATTATATAAAATGCTTCATAGATAAGTATGACGCTATATTATCACAAAACGACAATTTTCTTTCCTACAATTATCATTTCTATGATAGTCCAAACACGGAGAAAGATGCCGACTATAAATATATATATAGTTTTAAATAGAATTAAATATTACCGATATTTAAATGTATGTATGTAAATGTCTAAGGAACATTAAAGATGATGATACATCATAAAATTAATATTACGAGCTTGTTCTATTAGTTTTAACAGCTACGTGAACTTCTCTATAAGATTGTCAGTGTATAATAGTATTTTGTCGGTGACCGCGAGTTAATCACTTCTAAGGAATACTTGCTGCGTGGGATCCAACGGACATGGCACCCTCTCGTCGGGGCAGCCGGCGACGTCCCGCTGATGTTCGCCGCAATATCGACGGCCCTCCCGCACCGTCATGCGGCAGAACCGCTTCTTGCGCACGACGTAATGCATGCAGTGTTTGCCGTCGTCCGTCTCCATTTACCGTGATAAAAAAATATACTCGAAAAGGATCGTCGCAGGTTAGGATTATCAGTCCCGATGCCCGGAGCGACGAATTAATAGATTTCCGAACTTTGTCGCTAGATGGCGCCACCGTTTACTTTTCCTCGACAATAAATCGGAATTACTTTCGTCGGCGTTATCAACGAGGGCGCCGCAGGCGCGATACGAGCTTCGTATGGATCTCGAAATCGCGGATTCCGATCGCGCGAGCGCAAAAGGAATAAGATGAAAAACTGCAACGAGTTTCGTATGCGTATTTGAAACTGCCGCAACAGCGAGATATTCCAGTGGCTTTTGTCCAGATGCTTTTTGTCCTTGGAACGGAACCTAATGCTCATTACTGAGCATCCTCCCAAGCGTGTCTCAAGACAAATTTAGACCGCGTCAAAAGTCTTGGGTTTTTTTCTCTTCTCGGGATGGTGGATTTTCTTTACGGATCTCATCTATTGAATCCTTCGAACAATATTTCCGGATTGCCCCGCTATATTTATCGTTCGCCGCCAAGGGACTCGCGCGCGTGCGGGTAATTCACTAATGTAGAGCTTACCCAGCCCGTCTCAAAGTTCACCTTTTACCTCCCCTCATCTTTCTCCCTCCCGTTCGTCCGATCCCTCACTTGTTTCCTCCGTAATTCCCTTTTCTCGTAGCTCGTTCTCTCTATCCCGTCACAACTTTTCCCCGGCCGGGTCCCTCCCCCCCCCCTCCCCCGCTATCCGCCTCGCGCTGGCGGCGTTATCTATCCTCTTGAAGCGAGCTATTACCCGATTGTTTCTTAAATAAAATATCATCGGAGTCCCGTCGCCAACCACTCACAATAATAATTGCCTCGCCAGTGTGTCAACCGATCCACCCTCGCGCGCAGCAACCCTCGTCTGTCTCGTCGGATCTCTCCCTCCCCCCCCCTCCCCCGCCCCTACTTTTTTCTTCTTCTTTTTATCTTTCCACTTCGCCGTCTGTCACGCGGACGCGCAGCGAGAAAGAAATTTGGCGGCGCGTAATATCATCGCGTAATGACGCGATATCGCGCTCGTGACTACGCCCGTTACTACGTTTAACGTACGACGGGACGCCAGTGTTTAAACCTGTTCTTTAAACCTGTTGCTCGCGAATAGCTGATTATCGGCGATTATTCCGCGGTGCGGATGCTTCGGAAGAGTCGGAGGACCGCGGCGCTTAACGGGAACGAAATACGCCTACTCGATCGTCGTCGACGCAAGCAGCAAGCATTGAGAGTTTGCCTTTCGAAAAAGATCCACGTCGGATTAGTTGGACGTCGTCTGGAATACTTGGACCATGTTCCACTCCAATCACGTATGCCCATATTTCACGACCGCGGGCGCTAACGATCCCTTTTTGTCTCCCCCAGCGACGTCCCGCCGGCGGAGCGGAGCGCTATGTTAACAAGCAGAAGGGGATTAAGGAGTAGAGATGAACAAGTGGTCCGCATCATCATCAACGCGGAGTTCCGCGGCGCCCAGCAAAGCTGGCAAGCTGGCAAAGCCACCAGTTTACATGCGAGGGAGTACCGCTGATCTTCTCGTTTGCGATTTATTCTCCGATCTTCGTTTCGTTAATTATAATTGGAAGGATCATCTTGAACGAATCACGCTGTCCTCTCTCTCTCTCTCTCTTTCTCTCTCTCTCTCTCTCTCTCTCTCGTCTCGTCAACAAGTATGTCACGAAGAATGTTACTACTGGAAGGATAAAAAAAAAAAAATATGTCAAAATCCTAGTTCGCATATTGACACGTTTCAACGTCATTGTTCGTCATTGTTTTTTTGTTAAAAAGTCAAATGTGGACTGTATGCTTCATTCAAACTTGTCTTTCGCATTATCGGCACAATGCGCGATCTGATAGCAGGCCATCAATAATTACCTGGACCTGTGCCCGCCTAACTCTAACGAAGGACGATTTCTAACGATCCCCTCGCCAGCGTCCAACTTCTGGACGTAATTAATTCCCGGGCTAACCTGGAATGCTATAATTAATTGCCGGTGGGGCTGATGAGGGGCAGAGCGCAACGGGTGCAACAATATGTACCCCGCTTCGATTAGAAGTGTGGGGAAAGGGAGGGAGGGGAGAAGGCTGGGAGGAGGTAGCGGAGGAAATAGGGGGATGGGGTGGGGACCGCCTCCGCTCGCAGTTATGCAATTAATTAAATTCAGTTTGTTATTCGCCGTCGACTGTTAATTGCCGCAAAACTTCAAGAAACTGCACACGCCTGACGTTTCAAAATGCATCACGCAGCCGTTCGCGATCGTATTCAAGATCGCGTTTGTAAGCTGTCCGCCGGTGCGAAACCCATTGTTCATTTTTCACAGCATCATCAGCACCGGAAATGACGTCCCGCGAATTCTCTCGTCGCCTCATCGGAAAGTCTCGTTAACACTCTTGCGATTACTCGATAATCGCGCGCGCGTCTCAAAAATATCCATAAAGAAAAAGAAAAAGAAAAAAAACAAAGAAGACAACAAGCACATTTCAACAGATTAATTCGTGTCAGTGACACGCTCATAATTAACAGCGGCGCGTACGAGTGCGCTCGGGGTGCGCGCACCGGTAACTGCGCCCGTTTGACCTCGGATTTAATTGATACGCTTGCAAGACAGCCGGCAAATAAAAGATTAGGACGCGACGCGAGCGGTTTAATTAGCGCGGAAAGATCTACCTCTCTTTCACTTTCGCGTAACGAACCGTCTTGCGGTTTTGCTTGACGCGGTTACAAAAGAAAGTTACTATCTGGATTAACGAGAAAAGTGTCGACACCTTTGGTCGCTGCAAAAAAAAAAGATCTCGAGATTTTCCTCTTTTTAATGTCCTATTAGATCGCTACATCGCGATTCGCCATTACGTTCACGATCGGTTGTCGCATCGCGGTCTGTGGAAATATTTCTCGTTTCAGGAACGCGCTTTGGTGTATCTCTTATTCGGTCTTTGTTTTTAAGAAGAAACAAAAAGAGAAACACCGGGACGAGGAGGAGGAGGAGGAGGAGGAGGAGGAGGAGGAGGAGGAGGAGGAGGAGGAGGAGGAGGAGGAGGAGGAGGAGGAGGAGGAGGAGGAGGAGGAGGAGGAGGAGGAGGAGGAGGAGGAGGAGGAGGAGGAGGGAGAGGAGGCAGAGGTAGAGGTGGAGGAGAAGAAACGAAAACAATCAATACGACACGCCGGCAAGGCCAATCGGGCCGCGTTCTATTCGCGGCGCGGCCAATCAAAATGCCTACTACGTCGCCGGCAGGCCCGCTAATTAGACGCCACGTAAATCAGTCCTGAAACTCAACGTTAATTAACACGGGTTTCCGTTGGAGTTGCTTAGCCACCTATTTATCGAACGACACAAACGCAATATAGTCGGACACGTGTACGTCCGTTAAATACCTATCCGACTGGAGAATGTCGAGTCGCTTACTCGTTCGCCCGCGCGCGCGCGCGCGCTCATGGACTCATCGCCGTGAAGTTGGCTGAAAACCGGCCCCGCGCGCTGAGCCGAAACATTCGAATCATTCGAATTAATTCAGCCACTTGAAAGCGCGCGGTAAGGAATGGCTTTGAGATCGATTTCTCTTCCCGAAGTCGCTTAACATTAATCGAATTAACCAAGTCAGTTTCCCTCAAATTTCATAGTTACGATTATACGATAAGTCTTATATCGTGTGTATACTCGATCGTTGATCATGCGATTATGATACGCTGATCATCATACGCCGATGCTGAACACACAATCCTGAAAGAGAATCTGGGATTGTGGCGGGGAGGAACTAGAAAATGAATGAGACGCCGATCACGGGCGCGGGTCTCCCCGTTTGTTTTCTAAAAACTTGTGATTTTTTTTATTAATTAATAAATCGTGTTCGCGTACGATGTGTGTATGCGCGCGTGTGTGTGTGTGTGTGTGTGTGTGTGTGTGTGTGTTCCATGGATGTAATTGTATTTTACAAGAGGCCGCGAAACCACATACAGGATGTCGGGTCCCGATTACGAAGAGTCCGAGATTAATGAAATAACAAAATTAACTATAAACGCACGTGGGACCGGGGTCGCGGTCCGCGCGCGTGCCACTCGGCCGGGCGTGGTGGGGCGGATCGGGTCGGATCGGATCGGATCGGGGGGAGTGAGATGGGGGGACTTTCCGTGCTCCTCGCGCGCTCATTTCCGGGCCCGCCAAAATGCGTGGCCGGGTGCGATACGCAGCGTGGCGCGGCGTGGCGCGACGTGGCGCGACATGGCGCGACGTGGCGCGACACGCCGACGCCGCGTCGTAATTCGGTTCACGGTACTCGCGAGTCTCGACGACGACACTGTCCTTGAGAGCGTTGCTTCTCGTCGCACGTGTCTTCCGCGAACGGAAGAATGAATCGCGCAACGGCTCTTAGCAACCGTCCAGTCGTACACATTAAGCGTAAGCATTCGCGGAGCGCCGTGCGTCCAACAGCGACACACTGAGATATCAAACGCTGATAAAGCGAATAAAAAAAAAAAAAAAAAAAAGACAAAATTTAATGTTATATACATTCGAGACGAGATAATTCGACCGACAAAAATGGAATCGACGCGAACATTACAAATTATATAATTCGTAAATTACTGTCGTCGTCGATGCTGTGGTCGCGGAGACGTCACCGCGCGCCGCACTCGGCCACGCAGGACCACGGAAAAGCATGGCACGTCGCGTATCGGCCGTGGGATAAACGCGCGGGTGCCCCGTTCGCCGTTCGCGCTCGATAGTAAATACATAACCATTTATATCACACAAACTTTTAACAATATACAAAATGTACCCTATATACAAGATTAAATTACACAATCCAACGATGCACAAACCCCGATTCGACACGCGCACATGGCAACGAAAAGAAATGACAACGAACTGAATAAATTTATTCCTCCATTTAAATTCTCGAGTGTTCAAATTTCTATACAAATAACGAATACATGAATTTGATAATTTATATGTTCAAGATGCATAATAAAATACAACAATGAAAATATAAATTAGGATCGCGCTTTCCGCGATTTTTTATTGATTCTTAAATTCGTATAGCCACTTGATCGCGAAAATTTGTGGCAAGTCCATTTATATCTGTCCATGAGACGATGCCGAAAGAGTTTGTGCATCCTTGACATAATCCATCAGCGCGACTTCTTGTCCACAATCTACATGTACACTTTCTGTATATGCCGCTATTCACCTTCTCCATCGGCGTCGCCGCCCGCAGAGAATCACGAAATCGATTTCGATCCTTGGCGGTGTCGACTAGCGATTGTTCCTACCGCGATTCGTGTGCACCTTCACCGCATTTCGAATCTTTAATATCGTGTCGCCGCGCGCCATTGTGACTCTCTTAAGCGCCATTCTTGCGAGATTTCTATGATACATGGTAGATCCGCTCACATATGAGTCACGACGCAACAATGAGCTTTCCAGGTGCGAGCGACGCTTAATTGGAGGTTCGTTGCGACGCGCGCGAGTGCGCACGCACGCTTGCGAATTGTTCTTTTAAAACGAGAGTATTTGACGAATGAAACGAGTAACAGGATGACTTCGTTCTTATGATACACATGCCGCGCCGAAACTTATTCCGCCTCTGAATCCGTTGTACTTTGAGCTTCGAGCACGCCGTCGCATGCCAATGTCATTTCTTGCGCGCCGCGAGTTATGTCACTAATGTGTAAACGCGCAACGGCTGTCGTAAACGTCCGCATGCCAATAGCGCCACATGCCTTATTCTTTAAAAATACTCGATGGATTTAAGAACTGCGATAAAGAAGAGCTGTCAAATTATTTTCGTCAAAGGATCGATTATTATTCTCTTAATCCTTATAAATTAAACTTGTAATGTTATTATTGGCAAACGTGTTTCTGCAGACAACCCTGCGTGTCGACCGATTTTAACAACCAATGCATAACGTAGACTTCGCTAAACGACGCGAGAAAACATTTTACTCGAAATAATTGAGCTCCGTTCTCTTCTCGAGAACGACATCGATTATTTTTGCGCTCTATATGAAACGATGTAATATATTTACGATTATACTTATGATAAAATTTCATTCGAACATCACCAAAACAATCGACACTACTGCAACGAAGAACGAATTTCGTCTTGTACGCAACAGACTTAATTGATTATGTTGCTTCGAAAATGATGAATTCTCGAGAAAGAGAGATAGATAGATAAAGAGAGAGAGAGAGAAAGTGAGAAAGAGATAGGTAGATAGAACGATAGCATGAGCGAAACGATGAAGAGGAAAGGGAGGAGAGGCGAGAAGGCATGGATGCCTAACAAGAAGGATTCGGATGATAATTCCGTGTCGTTCGTCTCACCTCGACACTCAATTAACGACGGCGGGAACAAGGGTCGTCTAATGAGTTTACGAAGCGTGGTGGCGGATCGACAGGAGAACGGTGATTTTGAAAGAAAAATAATTTTCTAAGGGCCCAGAACTGCACGCCGCCATCATTTCGCGTCTCTCGTTCGATCGCCATCGAATTATCTCTCTTTCCCTCTATCTTTTTCTGTCTTGCCTTCTGATCGCCGTCTGTCTTTCTTGCGCGATTAGATCTTCGTTGATCGCACGTGTCGAATTTAGCACGCGACGCCGTTTCAAGATGCGTGTTCGCTTTCGAAATAGCGACGAGCAAGAATCGATGGACGCTCTCATGAAAATTTAGGAGCAATTAAAATAGTAATAAGAATTAGGATAAATTCTCTTAATAAAATGGAAATATGTAAAAAATTTGAACATCGGCATAATTTGATAATAATCTTAGGAATGACGTCGACGGAGGAGCTATTTCGATATTTCACAAGTATGTAAAAGGATATCTATTGCGCTGATTGCAGATGTCATTCAACGAATTCTACATTCCACATCTCGTGTTGAGAGAATCGCAATGCGATTACCGTAAAGGATTTTAGACAAGAGAACTGATGTCACTACTGCGGCTGATGGTAGATGCGCGATGAGTCGTACTTTAAACTTTCTTCGATTCTTTACAATTGAGCAAAGATTATTATTAAGAGAACCGACGGATTCGTGGTAAAAGTGTTTCTGCAGATCGATGTCGAGTGCCGTCTCAACTTGTCGTGGATTCAATAGATAGTTTAGATTTTCGAATAGAAATTTGGATCCCATTTTCTAAAAAGTAATCTATCTAAATTGCTAAATTAACTTAACGCTTCAGGACACTTTTGAACTATTATTTTCGCGAAAGCAATATTTCGACATTAGTGCGAACCGAATTCTTTTCCGAAGAATCTTGTCAGTTCGTCAATGTCGGATCAAAGAAACCCGCATATCCACTACAAAATTAAAGGAACATCCGTGTTTCAAGTCCAGAGATATTCACGATTCCGAATTATTCAAGTTCAAAGACGTTCAGAGATTTTCAGCATTCGCGCCAAGCTCGGACGCACTCGACACGTCAACATCGTCAGAGCGCAGAAACGCTCGGTATCCGCGGCGAGTTCAATTACGTTTAACATCGCGGCACCGCGTGTTCCGAGAGACATTCAGTTGCCGCGGTAAGTTCAAACACGTTATCACGGCGCCGAGTCCAGAGACACTCCGA
Organism: Pogonomyrmex barbatus; assembly: GCF_055798465.1. Lineage (NCBI taxonomy): Eukaryota > Metazoa > Arthropoda > Insecta > Hymenoptera > Formicidae > Pogonomyrmex > Pogonomyrmex barbatus. The sequence continues at coordinate 9,671,756 of NW_028297171.1, read as the reverse complement.
CTCCATAGAGTCGACGACGGCGGCTCCCAAGGGTCGCTCTACGTGTGCCTCTCCTCTTCTTTCCGCGATCCCTCTGGGGAGCCTAGACTCGCAACGTTAGATAAGTAGGCTCCGTTCTTCGTCACGTCCTTTGAGCGATACGATCCTGCCGTGGCGAACGGCAGGTCTAATCGCAGGTATCCTGAGCCCAGGACGACCAGTCTTGATAACTGGACGCCTGTAGATGCGATTGCTGGGCCGCCAGACCCGGATGCACAAGTGCCATCTGGTGATGATGATGATGATGGTATTGGTGATAGTGCTGATGACCCGGCGGAGGCGGCGAATAGGGATCCACCCCGACGGCGACGTCCACTACATCTACCTGAGGCGAAGGTACGACGGGGGGCGTCGGCTGCGGAGAGGGTTGCACCTTCTTCGGGCGACCGACCGGGTTGCCGCCTCATTCGCGGCTTCTTCGAGGCCTGCCGACCTTACCTTTCCTAACAGGCGCGCCGCTATTTCCAGCTGCCGTGGTCGCTACCGCCGCGACGCTCGACGATTTCACGAGCTTGTGCCAATCGTTTTCGCATACCGGCGAGCCTGACAATAGGTAGTATCTGAAATCGTGAGAGCCGCGTGTCAAAAGGAGGATGCGAAAAAAGCTTTTTCGTCGGATCGATCGTCCGTCTATCCAAGAACAAAGACTCACCTGTCACCAGAGACGAGCTGACCACCGCACTTGTTGCAGGTGAAGCATTTCAGATGAAACACCGCGTCGCCGGATCTCATGACCAGCTCGCTCGCGGGTATTGTGGTGCCGCAACTACTGCAGATGCCGCTGCAACCGAACATTCTGCAACAAGACGAAGGAAACGTTCGATTAAAACTCGATTCGAGTTAATTCGCGATTTATTCGCATTTAAGGACCGGGAGGCGCGTCTTTACTCGCGAGGAAAGTGTCTCCCCTACGTGAGAACTACACCACATCGTGCCAGATCGTGGCGTTGAGCCCGCGATTATTTTTCAATAATTTTGCCAGCCAGGTTCCGGCGAGCCGCGACGCGATGCGACGCGATGCGCTCGTATCCTCGTTAATGGCAGTTAATGTTTGCGAAGCGGTTGTCAGACGTATACCCGTTGGCTCGTAAAGTCTTGCTGTTTATGCAGCAATTAGCTACGTAACGATACGTAGGTATGTCGAATGGGGATTCGAGGCGAGCGCCACGATTTCACGTCTTTCTCTCTCCGGCGCTGCCGACGGCGTAAGAAACTCCACCGCGAGAGAGACGCATCCGAGATGTGCCGATACATCGCGACACGCATTCAGCCGTCCGTTTTAATCGCGAATTCAAGGATCAAATCTGAGAGAGACAGAGAGAGAGAGAGAGAGAGAGAGAGAGAGAGAGAGAGAGAGAGCGCTCCGCATCTAATCGGTAAACTTGGAAAAGATCCGCCGGTCTAACGATCTAACTCGAGCGATAAAGCCACTCGCCGAGGTCGCGGCACACACGTGCTACAGTCAAAATCGAATTCCGTATTTAACGTTAATGGAATATTTAATTAAATCGGCTTTTGAATCGCGCGATATAGGTATATATACAGCCAACATATCGATGTCTGCGTCGGACTTTACTCCGAGAGCGCGCATAAGGCTGTTACGACGACGGAGCGGATTGGATTTGAGGTTTCTCGTTATTAATTTAATTACCGGCTGACAGTTCTATAATTAAATTGCTAATTTATCTGCCCGGGATCCACAGCTGATCGCGCTAGCGCGGCCGGTATCTCGATGATTGCTCTCCCGAATGACGTTTCAATCTTTCCCTTTTTATTCTCTTGCTCGCTCTCTCTCTCTCTCTCTCTCTCTCTCTCTCTCTCTCTCTCCCATTTTTCCTCGCTTTTTGTTCTTCTTTTCTTTCCCTTTTATTTATTTCATTTTTGCGATTTGTCTTCAATTGTTCGCAACGGTTCAATTATAAATGCGCGTTCTCGTCTGATGGAAAATACGGATGCAGCCAAACTTAGCGCCGCGCGAACGATTCTGCCTACTTCTCGCGACAAGAAAATGATAATAACATAATTTTGCGCGCGAGACGCTCTCTTCGAGTGCCCGTTCTTACTTTCTCGTGGTTTTGAGAAAGCAAAATCTATCGCGCGTATTTCACGGATTATTAAATACGGTGATCGGAGCTGCGAGACATTTTCTCATCCATTTATCCGGGAATAAAAACATCTTGTCTAGAAACTGTGACTGGTTATTCGAAATTCCGCCGCTTATTTATTAATTCAATTTCTCGCAAAGTAGTTAAACACTGATTAAGACTAAGTTACGTAAGTTACGTAAGGGGATGTCATAAAGATGCATCGTTCATTCCGCGAACGTGGGCGAAATCCTAATCAAAGGTGGCGTTTCCTCGGCGTCAGGTGTCTCGTAAATGAATCGAAGCGGTAGACTTTAATTGCGGCCGCGGTCTCTATCAATGCGGCTGTGTATCCACTTCCGGGCCGAATCCCTCGCTAAGCCTAATGAGCGAAGAAGTGTGTGCGCCTCCCCCCCCCCTCCTCTCGGCCGAATCGCTCCCCGCGCGTTTTCGATTTCTCCATAATTGCTAATTAGAAGCCGACGGCCGAGTCAATCAGCTAGAACGGATAGGAGGAATTATACAGCTGATGATCGAGGATCAACCATAAAATCTGCCTCTCCTTTCTCCTCCTTCGCTCTATCTCATTCTGGCCTCTTAATCGTCCGACGCCATTACCAGTATCATTATTCACGCGTGTTTTACGTGACCATTCTGGAAAGCTGATGACAAGCAAGAATTTTCGATTATCCGTGAGCCTTATTTATGATAGTCGTAAAAAATGTCAAACAGAACGTTCGCAAATTATTCGTTATTTTACTTAATTATCATTACTCGAAACGAGCGTCTAACTCGGCTCGTTAATAGTTTAAATGTATTTGACAATTATATTGAACGCAGCGATAGTCGAGTAATTAAGTAAATGCGGCGATAAAATTTTTACAATTTCGACATCTGTGTAGGTCATCTTTATGGTAATTAAACCGGATATATTAAATTAGATATCGAGTGTGTCCCGTTCTAATAGGTTGAATGAGGCACATATGCTCCACTGGTGGAATAATCGATCGAAAGTAACTAGCAAATAACGGTTCGATGCCGGTGATGAATGACGGCGGACATCGCCTGTTATGATGTTGTTTTATCCCGCGCGGACTAATAATAATCTCTATATATCTTTGATAAAACATCGATCGCGCCAAGATCTATCTCGCGCGCATGAAAATTATATACACTGTAATACTTGAACTTTGTTAGTAAAAATTTACGGCTAATATATTTTAACTGCGAGTACAGTTAATTACTTCCCGTACTTGTATTCTTTGTACGGGACAATTTACGTTCTATTATGTACGATCACCGGAGGAAAGGCTGGGGATCGTTAAAGAAATCCGCGGTGAAAAATACGATTTGTAATTTATATTTTATAATCTTCGACGGATGGGTGGATTGCAAAAATTCGGCGATTCGCCGCGCGCGCGCTGTGTGGAAACGTCAAACGCCGAGTCCCGTCGCGCCCGCGGCGTTTAATAATTTTAATGAGCGAAGTTCACTGCAGTCCGCACTAAGAGAGTAATTGGCGATTACGGTCGGCGGGGCGATCTTTAACGAGCGGTCTACGCAATTTCTAATTAGTTGATTTCACCAATGATAATACGCGAGTGCCTCGCTCTCCTTGTCCGACTCCTTCCAACTTGATACGCAATTTACCGCGCGCGAGAGCGCGGTCCTCCCTCTTACGTTTTAATTGCGACCGACGTGTCAATCTTGCCCGCTCTAACAAGCGTCTCTAAAGGCGCGTGTCGCGCGTGTACGTTTCGCACAACGAAACGACAGTTCGATCGAGTCGAGCGAGATTTCGGACCTCGAAACGATAAGATTTAGATAAAGCCAACGATATATAATAGTATTCGCTTGTAGCATAAATTTTCCTTTCGTTCCTTTCGATTATATCGCAGCTAAGCTATATAAAATGGCGTGACCCTCGATTTCGAAAGATTCGCGAGCAAGTGCGTCCTCCGCCCTTACGCGGATCGTCCTTTCACCCAGGCACCCTCGCTCATTATGCGTGCCCCTTTGCCGCACACAGCGACGTGCACACTCTGCTGCTAACAAGAGGGAATAAGAGAGAGAGAGAGAGAGAGACACACACACAAGGACGTGCGGGTGCGCGTACATCGAAACGACGTGTATTCACACACGGAGAGCGAATCCGTGTGTGTGTGCGCGCGCGCGCGCGCGTGTGTGTGTGTGTGTGTGTGTGTGTGTGTGGGCGACCCCCGCCTGTTAATGAGTTAGACTACCTTACCCTCGGCACTTTAATTGTCTAAAGCACAAATTGGGCGGCTTTAATTAGCGTAATTATTTGGTTCGTTTGTCCGTTTATCCAAGATCCCTGTATCGAGCGAGGGTCGAGTGGGTCGCCTCCCCCCTCCCCCCTCGCGAGACTAAATGGATTCATTAGCGCTTTGTACGATTAAAAATCCAAATTTCGGACCGACGCAGTCGGGAACCGGGTCTTTGTGAGCGCCTTCAGTTTTCATCCGCATCTTGAACAGGGTCGTTCTCCCGTTCGCGCGCGCAACTTCTGGATCGTCGCCAGTGGAGGACAGAAATCATTTCTCCCTCTCTCCCTCGTAGACAAACCTCGTGATGCGTTTTCGCAATTATCCGATTCGGTCAGGATCTATACCGCATCGTTTCGGATATCCTAACGACGCTAATGGATTAGCGACGGATAGACGCGCTCGTTCGTTCACCGAATTATTTTCTTTGCGAGATCGCATACGTGCAGCTGCAAACAAGGCTGCGGAGGTTGAAGGTTGTTATCCTTTTTTTTTTTTTTTTCAGGATATCGCGCGACATAATAAACACGAATGCAGGACAACTTCCCGCACGAGCAGCACAAAATCTGCCGCGCGTTATGCGCGCGACGTGCATATGCACACAACGGGCACACATGAAACACATTCTCTCGCTGCTAGCTTTAATTTTTCTAGATAATAATGATTAATCGCGCGGCCTCGGTTTCCAGTTTAATTAAAAACCTATGCGGTCGCCACTCTTTCCGTCCTTCCCTCTCCCGTACACACACACACACGCGCGCGCGCGCGCGTACACATACACACACACACACACACACACACACGCACGCACGCATACACCATCTTTCGCGAAACAGCCGACTGGCAAATTAAATTGAAATTGACTAGGTCTGGTAATGAGGTGGCCTGCAGGCCCAGTCGCGGCATTAGTCGGGTGTGGGTTCTAGAAAATGAGTTCCGACTTAACAACAAATTGCCTCGGTGAACTTCCTTTCACCCCATCCTCCTCTCTCTGTCCCCCTTGCCACCTCCTCCCCCCCGCCCTACCCACCGATTCCCCCTATCCTATCGTCCTCCCGCAATCCGCTCGCACGCCGAGGACTCGTCCACCCTCTTCCTCTTTGTCCTCTTCCCTCCCCACCTTTAATGTTCCACAAACGAGTGGGCTGCTAATAAAGTTAATCGATGCTCGGAAGAAAGAAAAGAACAAGTCAAATAAAAACACGCGAATCTTCTCCGATATCTATTTTTAATTCGGTCAATCAAAATTCCTATTAGCCGCCGTGTGCAATTTGGAAGTACGGCGAACAACGCGGCGTCCGTATTAGAAGCTGTCTGAGATATTGAACGACGATGGTAGCGACGGAGACGAACACGCACCGAGGTCAAACAAGCGACGTTGGATAATTCACGAGATTGCGATTGTCGGCAAGAGGAAAAGTATGGGATAAACGAAACGATGGCACGCAGCGGTCGACGCAACGATGACGATTGATAAAAGATATTCGCCTCATCGCGCCCGAGATGACGCGAATCTTGATCCAATTCGGAAGAAGGTTCCATTGAGAGGGATGTTTTCTTCAGCAGCGATATTGCGGTCTATCGTGTGATCTAACTTGGAAAATTGGATTCCGCATTTACCATTGCGATCGTTCGACGCCAACGCAAGACAATTTCGATCAGCCCGATCTCCGATTCATTTTAATGTAATTAACGTTCCAATTGCACGCTTTGTTTCCTAGTCTAACCTCCATCCCCGCGCTACCCCCCCCCCCCTCCTTCCCCGTCTGTCCATCCCCCAGCGCACAGCCCCTTACTCTCTCAGCCCGAGCCATCCCTGTAACAAGCGGGTTGCGCGGCAGAGGCATCGATCAGTCGTGACTGGTACTGTATGCACGTGCGTGTGCGTAAACACAAATGCACGCGTACACGCTGCTGTATACATAATAAATGCGTATAAGTATCCATGCTTTACGCGCGCGACGATCGGGTTTTCATTTAGGGCGAAACGGTAAATCGCGCCGTTTCCTCCCCCCGCGCGCCTTCGGCGGCATGATGAAGAGGGCCTCCACGCTCGGAGACGTCGAACGAAAATTCTTTCAATAATAAAATTAATACGATAACAGCGGGCGTAATTAACGAGTGCATTACCATATTATATCTAAATGTAAATTAGATGTATGCTAAAGTATGCGCAAGTATATAAAAATTCCAAAGTGGCATTAAATAGCCGATGACCGGCCGTTGCCGATGATCCTCCCTCCTCCTCTCTCCTTCCGCCGGCCTCCGGGCCCCGCGTTCTTCGACCGCGGCGCGCGGCGCGTTTTAAATCCGCGCCATTAGGCGCACGTGATACTTGATTCGAGGTAGACCACGGAGCGGCGGAGTTAAACGAGTAGATAACGACGTGCTCGGAAAAAAGGGAGCGCGGAAAGGAAGGTCAGGGAGAAAGGAGAGGAGGGCGAAGTGATGAAAAGAAAAACCGGGAAAATGACGGAAAAGGGAGCGCGCGTGAGGCGGAGGGAGGACAGAGGGGAGGAACGGAGGGAGAAAAGGTGCCGCCAGGGGCAGGACCGGGGGGAGCCGGCGGGGGAGGGAGGAGGAGTGACGACACAGAAAGGACTTCTTTTGAATCGCGGAGGCAGGTAAAACGGGACCGCGCTCTCGCACGCAGGTGTGAGAGCGCCGGTCGACCTACCGTCGTAGGTCGGCAGGGCCGTCGAGAAGGGAAATCCACGTGGAAGCGACGTAAAATCGGGCACGGACCGTGCGCGAACTCGAGACGAATTTCGTTTTAATCGCGAATCTCCATCGATCTCAAACGGAAGCCCGATTAAGAACCACGTCTCCACCCGGATGGCCAAGTGCATTCTTTCTCTATCGCGAAGCATGAGCCGCGCTGGAGGATAAATCACGAGCACAATGGATTAACAAACATTAAAGATTACGCCGATGTTGGAAGAGATAAAACGATGAATTGAAGAAGCGGATAAAGTTGAAAGGAGAGATAAAAGATTCTCCTTGATGACGTGTGGCCTTTAAAAGTCGCTCATCTAGTCGACTCCACGCACGGGCGACGTTAAAAAAAAAAAAATCTTTTCTTTCGATCGCAAATCTCTCGGGGGCGTCTAGCAGTTTGCTCCGCGATCCAGCCCTGCGAGCGAGGGGACAGAAAGCTGGAGAGAAGCGAGGAGAGGAAGAAGGAGCAATGGAGAAAGAGAGAGAGAGAGAGAGAGAGAGAGAGAGAGAATTAGAGCGAGGGAGAGGAAGAGGAAAGGAGAGAAAGAGAGACGAGCAAAGAAAGCGCGCGCGCGCGCGTAGAAGATACGACATCGCCTGCTGCAAATTGCAATTTTGTTGTGAGATCATTATAAAATACATAATGCCGAGTCGCCTTCTACCGCATAACCCCCCGGTCCTCTCTTCTCCCCTCGTACTGCCCCACCGTCGACGAAGGTCCCGCGCGGAACCGAGAGACGCTCGAGAGGACCGGAGAGGAAACGAGAGGAGAGAAACGTAGAGGAAAGGAGAGGAGAGGCGGCACGGCGTCTCGTTAAAAGTTTCTAGCGACGCGTATTCTTAATAGTCTGCGCGCGCGGACACGCCGTCATTAAAATTATAACCACCCTCCTGTATCACCTCACCGATCCCGCGCCATTCTGGCGAAAGAGAGAAAACGAGAGAGGCAAGGGAAATCGCGCAACGCGTGCGACAGAAAAAAAAAAAAAAAAAAAAAAAAAAAAAAAAAAAAAAAAAAAAAGAGGAAAAATGAACATTCGTACATCGACAAAATCCGTTTATTCGTGGAAAGATTCGGATTGCTTCGATGCTGCGAAGTAGCCTCGAAGTAGCCAATATCGATGACGAGAACAGCGTATCGAAGTACGAGCAACGTCATTCGAATTATTTTTAAAACTCGAAACGAGCGCGACGCTCATCCGAAAAGATTTGAAAGGGGGGGGGGAGAGATAGGGGGTAGGGGATCGATGATGAAGGGTGAACCGGAGAAGCGGGTAGGTGGCCCATAAGAAAGCGGAAGTACGAGAGGAAGAGATACTCCCCGGCGGGATAAAAGCGCGTTTAACTGAAACTCGTGGAAAGTTGCGGGCTCTCTAAATATGTAAATACGAGGCTACTGAATGTTATTACGCGCACATACATATAGATACACGCGGCGGACGCGTCGTGTGTATGTACGTGTGCATGCACACGTACATAGATTCGTAATGCGCGGGCGCGCATAAGGTAAAGCGACGTCCGGAAGAAAGCCGGCGTAATCGTCCGATATTTAAGTAGCGAGTTTAGGTACACTGGGTATATTTAAACGCGCTTATTATCATATAAATACAAGTTGGACGTTCAATTTACGCGCCGCAGGGGCTGCGCGCGAGCGAGCGAGCGAGCGAGCAAAGCTCTTCGTTTCGTCGTCGTGTGCGCGCGGCGACGGAGTTGCAAAAGTTATTATTGTTATTACCGTACCGTTTAGAAACTTTTGTTGAGCGCGCAACGGACATTACGCGGCCTGTATGCACTTTGGCGCATCGAGTTATCCGTCGGATGCGGACTCTCGGATGATATTACGCGCGCTCGCGCTCCGGCGATGTTAGTTAAATACCGGCTACGCGCGATGGAAAACCTCACCTGGAAGATTTACGATCGGCATTGTCGAATGTGCGTAGTGTAATCGTCGTCGCGCGATAAAAGGATAGAGCGTACGTTGACATTTCCCGCCGCGACGTATTATCGGAGCGCGGCGACGTCGTTGAAACCTAATAGCGCAAATACGAGAGACGCGAGTCTCCCGTTTCCGCGAACACTCGATATTTTCGAATTCGCCTGGTAATTCTAGAGGTTCTAATTGATTTAAATGTTGTGTGTCTCGCGCGTCGATACGAGTCGCGGTCGCTCCGACCGAGTCTTATCGCGATCGCCCCTCGCGATGATCGAAGCGGTTACGAGCGGTCTCGCGAGCAAGACGAAGAAAGACGATTCCGCGTGAGGTCTCTCTCGTTACGGGCTCATTCTACCGTTCCGTTATTAATGAATCTCTGAAATATTAAGCCCACAACGTTTTATAACCGCTCGGGTTGTTACCCTCGGCGTATTGATACATATCTAGGAACAGTTTAAACACACAGGCCCCTCTCCGTTACACGCGCGTGTAATCGTAAAATCGATGTTCCGCTTCTCTCTGCTTCGATTTCGTCTCGCGGGTAAAACTGTTTCGCGCTGCTAAATAATAAATATCTCGCGAGCGAAACGTCGCTAATGTTACGTCAGATATTCCGCCACGGGGATAACAACGACGGGCAGTTTTGTCTCGAGTAAATTTAACCGCTCGCGTAGCGGGAAGAGGGACAATCCGCAAATTCTGTATTTTAGACGGGATAACGATTTCTTATTTCATACCCCCGAATGTGGCTCGTAAGAGTAAAGTATCTGCAATCTCGCGAGGAGATTCTTCGTGTTGGAATATGGGAGCCATCGACGAGACGGCGACGGCACGAACGAAATGGTGCTCGACGATTTAAAATAACTCATGCCAATGCACGGTGGTTTCATAAGGGTTTTTCTCGCGGAACTTCCGAGGAGTTTCGCTCAATTTCTCGCCGTGCGGCAAATTGTTGTCCATCATCCGTGGCACGCGATACACGTCCTCCGTGTTATCCGGATTGTCGGGAAAATAATGCGGGGAATTTTATCGGGCGCCTGATAAAAAGAGAAAAAAATGGAAAAAAAAAAAAAAGGACCGAGACTGCGTAACGTGGACGTCTCACGTGGGCGTAAACACGTGAGTGCAGCGGCAGATACACCCTTATCAGGAGTGCGGCACGCATTCCCTCATTACCAGAGTCTATCCCGCGCGTCCACCCCTTTCAACCACACTCCCGCAACTTACTCCCGCGCTCGGTTTCCCGCCCTTCCTGCCGCACTCCTCTTCCGCCGAACATAGGAGGGACGAATGAGAGGAAGATAGCGCACGCCGGTGTGCACGACAGATGGGGAGCTTGAAAAAATGCGCATTTCTGGACACAGCGTGACCATAGCGCGGTCCACCCTGTTGGTTACGAAATTCGGAACGAAAAATTCGGGGGCACGCGTGAGGACATTTAAAAATGGCTGATCAGTATAATTTCAACTGTAAAAAAATGTAATCGCTTCACATTCCTTGACATGTGCGGTATGCGTACACATATTTGGTATACCACACGAGTTCAAATAGAGACGCGAGATGTTGTTAATTGTTTCGGTAAAGGCGAATTTTTGAGACTTCGAGGCTGGCAACACCGATTCGTTACGGTACAAACGATTAGCACCCTCGATCGGGCGGCAGATTGCGACATATGTAAAGAGGATTCCGCGTTCGACTCCACGGTCCGACGCACATTTAAAGGAAGCCAATCGCAAGTTCCACGTTCACCTCACGGAAAGACATATGCGAAATCGACGGACTGGCCAGGGCCAACTAGGCAAAAAGATATTAACTACCTCTTAACATGCAGATTGCTGCCTAAAGACTTTGGTTCCCCAGTTTCCAGGGAACACGTTGGACGATTGGACGTTTATTTAATACCTCGTCGAGAGGAGTCTTTATTATTTCATGCGATTCGCGTCCGCGTGCCGTCACAAATGCTCTTGCGTTTTGTGTCGTGACATCGAACACGCACTACCTCCGAGACCGTCCTTAAAATTAGTAGCATTCAACTTAGCTGAGTGCGGTAAATCTTTCGGTCGCAGCAGTTGCGTGTATTTACACACACACACACACACACACACACACACACACACACACACACACACACACACACACACATACACGCACGCGCGCGCGCGCGCGCGCGCGCGCATGCATGCACGCACACGCTTAATTAAATGGAATTAACAAGCGGTATCTCTGTCGAAGGTAGGTTCTGCGTAACAAAAAGACGAGTGAGACGGCAGCACACGCGAAGAGGGAGACGAGAGAGAAGAGAGGAGAACGGTGAATCGCAATAAACCGCGTATCATAGGTATCGGTAGCGGAGGAGGGTAGTAGAGCGAGAGGGGGTAGGTCCAATCGCATTTAATAGCACAAAATTACGCCGAAATTGGATTCTAATTTAGCGTTCATGGGGCAAATCTATTCAAATTAGTTCGAGGGAAATAACGAGAGACTCCTCTCCCCCTCACTTCGCCGCGGGATTAAATAAATTTCCTTTCTGTTAATGATTATGTAGATTGAACGACATTTCTTCTGACATCGTTTCGGCGTGTTGCACCTTTCTGCTCTTTTTTCCCCTTTTAGACAAGTGAGGGTGCCACGCCATTACCGTACGCCAGAGGTCCGCGGGAACTCGAATTAAGGATAATTGCCTCGCACGGCGACAGACCAAAGGACGAAGGAGGTCTCTGGAAAAGATACGACGAACATCAGCCATCGCTAGCCACCGGTTCGTAAACGTCGCGCGGCGAATACTGATTTTCGACAAAACACATAAATCCTTTATGATTTCTTCGTGCTTGACTTCGTCCCATCCCCTTTCGCTTCCTCCGGCCGCTCTGGAAAATAACTGTCCCCGTTTGACATATCTCGGTATATCGCTCTCGCATCGCGGATCTCTTGCGGATTAATCGTATCGGATTTCTCGGTCCATGTTATTCCTCACCTATTTAGAAAATTTGACGGTAAACGACGTTGCTTATAAACGTCTCTCTCGTTGTCAATTGTTCGTACAACATCGATAGCGCGATACGGTCGCGTAACGGGCACGCGAAAACTCGCATTATAAAGCGGCGACACGCTCGCGCGCTCGCGGCCGAAGAAAATACTCGATATACCAATAAAACCGATAAAGCCGCGTCGAAAATTTGGCGACCCGCGGAATGAGACACTTGGCAACCACCTGTGGCACGGGGCATTTCGAAACGAGTTCTAATCTTGCCAACTATGGGCCGGCCGAAACGCGTCATCGAATTTCCGGCGTCACTCGCGGATCAGATCAAAATTGAAACGGAAATTACTTTTCGCGCGCCGAGCCGTTTTACGCTGACGGCTTAATAACTTCGCTGCAGCCGCGATAAATTAGTGTACCGGCTATTGCATTACACCGCTCGTCACATCCTGAATTACTGCCTGAAAAAAAAAAAAAAAAAATTTACTCCACATCGAATAAAAATTTAATAGAAATAAAAAGTCAACTTTATCAATGCTGTCGGTGCTCGACGCGGGTCTCGCAATGCTTTATTTATACATGTGTACGTGCGTGTAAAGATGGTACGCATAAATGTAGAGCAATATTTCAGGTTTCGATGTAATTGAAACGCTCCGGAAACCTGAACGATATCGTAATCCAAACAACGATAATCGAAACCTTCGATTGATATTCGAACGACATTAATAAAGCAGGTACGCGTTTGGCACTTAAATCAGTATTTCTATTTAAGATCCATTATCAAGGAACTCGATTGAAAAGTCGATACGACGCTACGTTCATGCGGTTCGTTCGCGATCCCCTTCGACGTGAAATTTGTCTCATTAACAATCTAATTAATAATCCAATTACGCAAGATCCGCCCTCTGGCATATTTTCACGATAAGGGGAAAACAATTCTGTCGGACGTTTCTCCCTTCCACTGCAGGTAGATGGAGAAATGGCGATAGCTTCGCGAGAGAGTGAGGCAAGCGGAAGAGGGTTAGTACAGGGGGGGGGGAGGAGGGGGAATACATGGGGTGGGATGTTTACCTCAACCCCCAGGAATTTAATAAGCAATTACCAGGGATGAAACGAGACGCATCCGTGTATCTGTATAACGAGGCGGTTTGCTGATGTGTGTTGTGTGTACGTGTGTATGCGCGCGCGGAGAGAACGTGCGAGAGAGAAGGGGACCGAGAAGAAGAGAGCGAGAGAGCTGCTTGCAGAAAATGAAATAGAAGATACTGGAGGAAAGAGACGGAAGAAGAGGAGAAGAAAATAAACGAGCGAAGCGAATAAAGGACAGACAGCTCTGCATACTCACGCACTTCGATCAAAACAAAAAAAATTGATATACAATATTTCCGCTAAATTATGGTCGATTTTGTGTTCAAATTGTTCCATTCGAGGAAACAAACGAAAATAGTCTCGGAACTGCTCGAAGATTGTCCGCTATGATACGTGTAACTTGACTTTCCTCAAGAGAACCAATCTCGTTCGAAAAATCGTATCGGATTTATTCCCCTAGATACATCAGCCAAAAATGAAACAAACATGTCGCATTAAACTCTTTTACTATCCAAATACTAGTGTAACTCTTTTACCATCCAAATACTAATGTCGAGAAAAGTAATATGAAATTGTTCTTCCGCGAATTAATTAGGATCGTGTGTCGGTCGGTGGACTGATCTTTTAGGATGGATTGGACGCGGCAACATAAGCGCATTGCGGAGTGCCCTGCACTCTCCGGCCCTTTAGGATTTACGAGATATGAATGTACCGCGGGATAAAGAGAAAGGGTGGAAGGGGGAGGCGGACGGCGGGGGAACGGGTCCGTTTTCGCGGTTAATTGGCTGGGTGTATTTGCACGTACTTGCGGCGTAATTATGTGTATACACGTATACGCGTTACCTAATACCTAATAAACGGCCTTGTGTACCGGCGAGAGAGAGAGAGAGAGAGAGAGAGAGAGAGAGAGAGAGAGAGAGAGAGAGAGAGAGAGAGAGAGAAAGAGAGAGAGAGAGAGATACGATTCGTTCGCTTATGTAATGTCTCGTGACGGCCGCGAGAATACATAATTAAAGAGCGCGGAATAAATTAGCGAGGCGTCTGGACAGGCAATGCGACAGGGAGCGAGAGCCGTTAAAGTCGAACGGCTGATCTTCAGTCATGACCGCTATCTTGAGACACGAGGAGAATAAAATGTACACGTCGATGACGATGTCGAAGGATTTTGGAAGAAGGAAACCGTGCGTCACGGCATGTCAAAGGGATACGCGATCGGAACGAAGAAGCGGCTTCCTCAAAGGGCCGATATGGCTGACATCCAGATATTCCTGCCATTGGTACCTCCCCTTTCTATGTCTAGCATAGTGGTTTGTCATTCAAGGCACGCCGCCATAATTTGATATATTAGGTACACATAAGCGATGGCTGATCGCGGTTATTAGGTTGGGTACACGCTACAACCACTCCATCCCCTCCCCCTCTCTGAACTCCCATTGGAACGACCCCTGACCTGTTCGCTATCCACCCCCCTCCCCTACGTCTCTCGTTCCTCCACCTCAACCTCTCGCGCCCCTCTAACCCTCTTCTCGCTCTGCCTCGTCGATTCAGATCGCGCGGCTATTTGCTATGCCGCTCGCAGTCGCGAAATAGGATTATTATTATAGCCGTGCGCGCGCTCGCCAACTTTGACGGAGCCATCCTGAAGTGCGGGAAATAGGGAGGAAGGCAAGCGCCCTTTTGCGTTTGGTTACCCTGGATATTTCGTGTGATAAGAATGAAGATGAGCGGTAATTAATTTTCACGATGTGTAACGGCGGACTACAATAAGCGGAAGAATTGACGGCAATTTTCGACGAGGCGCTACGAATGGTGGTGTTGGAAAAACGTACACGCGACGAATATCGCGGAATATCCACTTAATTTTCCTGACACCGTGGTTTCATCGTGGAATTGACGATGGCCGATTAATAGAAACGTCGAATTCGCTTCGACGCGCGTCGACGTAAAAAGACGAGCGCGAATCGTCCCGACTTCCATTATCGATAGCGCCGGCTAAAATACAAACAGCTTATCATCGGCGTTACACGGGCCGTGCGTTACTCTACTCCCATAGTCGTTATCGTCCGCGTGTAAAAGTAGCGCGGACACCTAACTGCAATTTGCGAAAAATCGCCCGTGAATTAACCCGCTCGCGCACTTAATCCGCGCGACGCGGCACGACCTGCCTTCTACCTTTCTCCCTTTCTCTCTCTTTCTCTCTCTCCCTTTCTCATCGTCGTTATTTTCCTTTCCAACGTACCACCCGGGACAGTTTCATTAATGCGCGACGATGTGCAAATTCATGCTGATCCTTCGTTCGCGCCTAATGAATCGCCCGGAATATTGTCGCGAGCCTTTGACAACGACAGATACCAAAGGATACCTGGTCGATGTTTCACGATATAACCATATACGAGCGTTTATTGTATATTTTTAATTCCCAGGCGAGCTCCCATCATGCATGACTCTCCTTTTATTCGTTGGAACGAACATACACTGAACATTTGGAAATCTAAAAAATATCAATCTATGTCGGGATCTCATCTTATGTATAATCTATGGCATTGTAACCCCTTTGGGTCTGAAATTTATAATTAAAACGAGAAAGAAAAGAAAAAGATTGGATGAATTGTGAATTGGTGGTGTTGCAGCAGGTGGTGTTTAACTCTCGGAAATTTAAATTGATATCAAATAATATATTTACAGAAAATAATTTTCCTAATTTCAGAAAAAAAAAAAAAAACGGATTACTTGAAAATATTTCTTAACCGGTCATATATATATATTCATCGGTCTGCCCACTTCGTTTTGTCCGCGTGTATCAATTAGATCCGATTTTTTCCGCGCTGATAACATTGGGAAACAGGCTCGACCAGGCGGACGGCGCATCGGCCAGCCTCCAATAAATTCTCGTTCCGAAAAACCTACGGGCACCCACCGAGTGCTGTAATTAGCATGCGTGCGACAAATGAAAAATGATTGCGCTGCCGTAGATACGCAAACGCGTGCGTGCACTCGTGCTTTTTCATATCTTGCGCACTGAATGCACTCACGCCATTTTTCGTTAACGCCGCGGTTCTCGAATGACATGACAAACCGCAATGTACGGTGTTTACCGAAACGTTTCCAGTATTACCAGTCGCTATTGATTCCTTTGATCGTCAAACGCAGGTTCCATAATGTGCAAAAAATTGTTATAAACTTTACTACGTAATCATAAATATATCTATTTTTCTGGTATCTTGATATCCCCTTGTGTGCGAATTTCTTTCATTTTTTTTTTGTTTCTCGCACATTTTTCGTTGATTCCCTGTATGCTTTCGGGATTAGTTACGCGTGGAATATGAGTATCGACATTATCGAGCGGTTTTGTCAAAGGACACCAGGGCGACGTCGGGACAAATACGTTTCGAAGCACGACGATCGCACTATTTATTATTCAGTGGGTGGAAAAGGCTCGCCCTCTCTTGCGTGTATTTCGATCGCAGATAAACCTACCCGCGAGCGTAATGCAGGCTTTACTTTGACGATTAGGTCCTTTTCCATGAGCACGCTCGATTTGCCGAGCGATCGACCCCACAAAGAAAATAATTTGTGTTCAAAAAATAGATGTAATAAATTAACAAAGTAGAGAGAGAGAGAGAGAGAGAGAGAGAGAGAGAGAGAGAGAGAGAGAGGGAGGAGAGAGAGGGAGGGGGGGAAGAGAGAGAGGAAATTTCCTTTCCGTACTTAAAGCTTGAAATTAATCCGTAATACCTAATGAGCAAGTTTTCCGCGAAGGGATTATTAGTTTCTCGTATTAATCGGATCTCTAGATTTTAGGTCTTTCATGCTTCGCGCGGGAGATGGAGTCCCGTTTTTCTCTCTCGTAGGGCGATCGCTGAAAATATTAAAAACGCGTTTAACCGCCGCACGATGGCTATTATTAACCTCAAAAGCGGCTTGTCAACGCGCGGCCGGCATAAATGCCACCTAATATCTCGGCAATGATAAATGTGACGGACATCTTTCTCTTTTTTGTCGGGACGACGCGCATAAAATGTTCTCTCAAAGGGAGACCAAAGCGTTCCGCCGGATTCCGAGCAAATCCACCGCGTCTGCTCAAGTGCGCGCGCGCGCATATTGCACTTAGGTTGTTGTATTTAATTACGAACGACGCAGTTTACGCGGATGTCTTCATTTGCACGTACGATCGATGCTCGGATAATGCGGATTCCTCCGATTATAAGTCCGCGAATTTATGGTACGGTAAACGTGACTTTTTTTTTTTTTCTTTAGATTTATGTAAAAACACGGAGACGCGTCGAGTTTAAGAACGATAGGATCTTATACATCCGTAAATTACGTTAATATCATAGTTTATTCTATATATCACGGACAACGCATATAATGGCACTCTCTTCTCTATTGTCATCGAAGTGAAGTTCCCTTCTCCCTCCCTCTCCCCCTCCCTCCCCCTCCCTCTCTGCTATTCAAAGAAACAGAACTTAATTTACAGATATATATTCTTGGCGTTACGGTATTGTCCTGCACGCGCTTTCTCTCAATTATCAATTCATTGGCAAGTTTCAACTCTGTCTGTCGTACGAACTTAATTGGATTCTATCCTGTTTTTCGCGATTTCTTAATCGTCAGTCTAATTAAATTTGCAATTTACTCGAGAATATGAAGAAACATCATTACTACATCGATTTTCAACCACATGCATTTAGATTAACCGATTATCCATTATCATCGATTGAGATTCAGACGATTGGTTGCAGAAGGATCGAGCCAGAAAGTATTTCGATCGAGTCGATCGTGATCGTCCGATCGACGTTTCCAACGTTTCTTTCTCTTTAAATCTATCTGTCCGGTCCATCCATCCATCCATCCATCCATTCATCCATCCATCCATCCATCCATCCATCCATCCATCCATTCATCCATCCATCCATCCATCCATCCATCCATTCGGGGTACATCGTTAGATCACACACAAGTGCCTGTTCAAATATCATTACTCGGTTTGCTGCGGAGTCAAACGCGAATATCGCGAAATCGCGCAAACATTTCGTGAATCAGCCTCTACCATCGCGCGTACGCGCTGCCACCGCCAGCAGCGTAACCACCTTCTGCGGTATTCTCTTAATTTCCCCCGTGAAATCGCTGTCAAGTTGAACGGATTAATTCCTCTCTATTTGCCGCGGCTATTCGTCCGCCCCCTCCCCCCTCTCTCTCCCCCTCCCACCCCCTATTCCCTTCCCGCCCGCGCGCCTCCTCTCCAACGCGCAATCTTGTCGGGATTGTAACGAACGGTATTGATTTAATGGCCGAATTATGCTTCGATTAAACCGTCGCTCAAATATCTTGGGCTGCTTGCGTACAATCTTAACGTTAAGATTCCGTTGATACTTTACGCTCCACTTTTCGTCAGCTTCATTTGTCAGCTTTCTCGAAAGGAATTCGGACCTCGAGTTCGATTACTCCATACATAAGTGTACACGCTCTCCGGATAATGATACAAATAACAATTTTTGATTGCAGGAAGAGACAAATGCGAATTGTTTGAACACGTTCGGTGTTTCGGTCGTTCGAGTCTCATTGTAGAGAGTGACGATGGCCGCGTTCAATCAGCTCGTCGTTGTTCATACATTATCGCGCGACCGCGGCCTATAGTAATTTACAAACTAATCGCTTTGAACATTACCGCGATAATCGTCGCCTTCCTTCTTTCCATCGACAATCTCGCTGTCCACTTGTTAACGCACGTCCCGGCCATGAAAACCGCTTCTCACCATCGTCTCGTCGTCGCGGAGAAAAACTTTCCTACTGGCGAAAATTACAATAATTACGAATCGGCTACGCGCACCCCCCCCTCTGCATGCAAGCTTTGGCGCGTCCTCCGACAAAAGGCGAGTCGACACGCGATTCCTACTCGCATTAACGCACCACTCGAACCCGCAACAATTATCTGATCTCTCTCTCTCTCTCTCTCTCTCTCTCTCTCTCTCTCTCTCTCTGTGAGGAGCTTCGTAAATATACGTGCGATATAACGTATGCGATATATTTCAAACGTAGATAACATACAGAAATTTAACATTGGCTTCTTAACTATTTGATAGCATCTATAAGTATGAGGTAGCTCTGTGAATAATTATTAGCTAATTTCTAGTATTCTTCTTCGTACAATTGAAACAATATTTTTTTTTTTTAGTTAGCAATTTTTTCGTAAAGCAATCATCTTTATCAGATCTTTTTGCGATGTGTAACATTCGAAGGATTCGTAACGGTTCTCAAGTCTCATCTCTATCTTCTATTCTATCGTCTCTGTCTATCTACTATCTGTAGAGTCATGCATTTTTGGGGCACTAGCGCGACCGTTCATCGAACGGTCATCGAACTCAGAAATTACCAAGTTTGAGAAGCGACACGGCGGCTGCTGACCAAGGGCAGGAAATTCCCGAGTCGAGCCGCGGTCGAAGCGGGTGGCGACGGACGAGGTGGTGGCCAGAGGGTTGGGCGGGCAGGGTGGTGAAAATTTCAGCCCGATGGTGGCCCGAATTAAGCGTCTAATTGTAAAGGCGACATGTGCGAGGGAACCGCCAGCGGAGGAGGAGACGGAGAGGAGGAGTGCGGCGAGCGCGATGGGGGCGCGTAGGTCGGACAGAGGTGAGAAGGTGGCGGGGGGGTGAAGGTAGCAATTAACTTCTCCTCGCGAGATTAGAGCGAGATATTACGAGATATCGAGCGACTTAACGGCAACACGCGAGAGACTTCAAAGGCAGTAATAAACTGCCTCTAATGAACCCCTTATCGCCCGGTGCCACCCCTCTCCGTTCCCCGCTGCCGCCCTCTTCTTCGTTTCCCTCAGCACCTCCGGCGACCTACCGTCTACGTACGTGCCTCCCTCGACACGATGCGGGCTGAATCGAGCGCGGAAAATACGTCGTGTTCTCTTCCGCGTGAACGCGATCGGTGTAGTCTCTTTCTCTGTTATCGTCATTGTTACTATTACTACTGTACTATTACTCTTGTCATTCTAATGTCGTATTGCCATTATTATCGATATCGATGAAATGCACGTTTTGTCACTCTATTATTTTCTCTTTACTTTACGCTTATTTCTTCTTTGACATAAGGATTTCTTTGCACATCTCTAAATGTATTTACGTTTGCATTAATTGTATTATTTCGGAACGATGATGGCTATATTAAATTGCAATTATTAATCTCGGATTATAAATTAAATTGACAATCGGAAACAAAAGTGGACAATCTTAATATATTAGGATCAATGTGAAACGTTCGTTCTAGAAAGGTTTGCAAAAGAAATTGCTAAAGACTGTCTATCCGTCTCCCGGTTCATCCTCGGCTCGTCGGCTCGTCGCCGTCGCTCGTCGCGGCGCTGCACCGCGCTACGCGGCATGGCGCGTCGCCGGTCTCCGTCAAGCCCAATCATGTTGATTCAACAAAGTACCTACCTACCAAATTGCTGGAATTTGGTATTCGGCCAGAAAGATGGAGGGAGAAGGAGCCATCGGAGCAAGCTAGAGGGATGGAAGCCGTCTGATTGCACATCTAGGACAAACCAGCATCACGACGACGTCGCTCCAGCGGAAAGCCGAGCGATGATTGGCCGCACACACATTCATTCTCTCTCTCTCTCTCTCTCTCTCTCTCTCTCTCTCTCTCTCTCTCTCTCTCTCTCTCTCTCTCTCTCGCCGTCTCTCTTCTTCTCTCTCACTCTCTCTATCATTCCCCTTTTCCTCGATCCCTTCAGCCTCTCGTCCGTACGCCCGAAACCCGATGGCGTCGGGGGCTGGGGGTGATTGGACGCATCTCGGTGATTGTGGCACCCACCATCCACCCCTCTGCACCCCTCCTCTCTATCTCTCTTTCTCTCTCTCTCTCTCTCTCTCTCTCTCTCTCTCTCTCTCTCTCTCTCTCTCTCTCTCTCTCTCTCTCTCCTTCCGTTCCGTCCACCGCGCCATCCCTCCTACACGGCTGTAAATCGAGTTTACCCTCTTGCCGTGGCTCAGCCCTTCAATCAAACTGATTGAAACATTCCTTGAATCCAAAAGAAACGAACCGCCATCCCTTCTCTCTCGCCTCTCCAACCTCCCCGCTATCTTTCCGAGTCGCACCGCGCTCGCTATCCTCTCCATCCATCTGTCTATCCACTCGGCCCGCGCGGATATATCCGTCGTTCTCTTTTCGACGAGACGGTTGCAGCAGCAGACGCTGCACTCGCGTAGGAGACACCCGATGGTGTTTCGAGACAACCGGTTGGTTTCAATTCCGACAGTAGTTTGATTGTAAAGCTGCGCGGGGGATATAAAGCGCTTAGCGTGATATGATGCACCGAGCGTTTCGTAAGAAACGCCAATTGTTGGACGTGCCATTGTTGCCCCCAAACGGGGGCGACAATCATACGTGAAGTCCGACGGCTTGAATGATCCCGCAAGTGTAGCGATAAGACTAGTTTTTTAACCGTACAATTTTTACATCAAAAAGTATAAGGGCAAAAAATGTATTCGTACTTTATAATGTCGTTTGATCTTTTTTATTTATATCTCAACTATCCTAAACCGTATCCCCATACCTCCCTCTAATAATATCTTCCCTTTGAAATTAGTTTTGAGGAATGAACTCTCAAACACGTTCATCATCGTCTCATTTTTCGACGAAAGCAAGCCGATGGGCACTGGAACGGACGATGTTAGACCCATCCCGAGGATGGGAGCCGTCTCGTAGTCAAATATTGATATTAGGCCGGACTAAATCGCTCGACTATGCCAACAGATTAGGACGTACGTGCGTCATGGTTGAGTAATAGCAATCGCGCGATAAGGAAAGGACCGACGAAATTGAGATACCAACGCCAACGTACGCGATCGACTAACGCGTTCGCTAACAAAAATATCTGCCCCTATCGGCACTTCCCCCTCGCCCTTGTTGCATAATAATATTTTAGTCGCGATATTATGATGAAACGTAGAAACACGAGCGGCCGAGCGCGCCTAAACTGCAGCGTGAAATGCAAGAAATGTCACTCCTCGTGCGGATATAACCGGTTGGTTGAGTAAAAAAAGGACTGACAGTTCCATTACCTCCGGTACGTGCGCGGCCGGGCCAGGTTGTGCCGATCTATTTCGGGGGGACTAACTAAGTTCAGCGTCTGTTTCTCATTAAATTGCGCTCTGACCTCGAATCATCTAAATTTGGAACGACCACGTCGATTAGGTGCATATTCATCACGGCGCGCGGCAATCCCAAAGTCTCCGGCCATTCATCGATAAACAATCAACGGGGGATATGCGTGCCGCGCCGAGGACAATGCGGCTATGTCGTAATGGACAATGGCCTGGACGACGCGAGAGCACGTCGTAAAGATGCCTAAAATATACATCTTACTTTTTCAGACATCTCTCAGAGATGTCTCGTGTCGTCTGAATAGGCGCACACGAGGCAAATGTCGCAATCAGCATTTCCTTCCTAAAACCTATATTATCACTATTCGTCTTATCCATCGTATTTCTTTCTTCGTATTTACGATATGTTTTCATTACAGATTTTTTTATACGTCTTTTACGTTTTTGATTTTTCTCTCAAATTTTAATTTTTCTGTGTAAATCATCGAAGCCCTAGGCTCTGATAGATTTCTAGATATACCTAGACATCACGACGCTGTCTATACGCTGCTCGATATATTTTAACAACACGGCGAGTAATCGCTGTGGCTATTGAAAAAAAAAAAAAAAAAGGAGGCAAATGTGATTACGAGACATAACGTAAAACGGCAACTTCCTAGTTCCGCGGCTATTTTGCACGAGAGAGGAATGTTGATTACACGATATTGGCTCCCAGGAATCCCGGCATGGTATAAACGAACGCGCGGCAAGTACCACGATAAATTAGCCGTAATGGCCGCGCACAATAACAGTATTTATTATTAATAACGAAGCGTCGGGCGTTGTTATTAGTTTCAAGAAATTAGACGGCGCCGATTCTCCCTGTCGACCGCGCGGAGTCGCGGCTGCGCCGGAATATCCGATGTCTCGTGTTCGCGACGTAGTACCTAATTTAATGGAAGCGATAATTTCTAGCTTATTCATGAGTAGCCATTGCTATCAACTCTTCGAGGCGATAAGCAGCGATACGCGAAGAAGACTGCGTTCCGACGTTTACGCAATGCTATTCGAACTGAGAACGTTCTTCGCATTTCTTGGAAAATGCTTTTCTTCTTTTCCGTTTCTTTCTTTTTTTTTTTAGACGAATCACGTTACTAAAATCTTAGGAACCACTAGATCGATCGCAATAAAATTTTGTACGCTTCAAAAAATATGTCACCGTGGTCCCTATCACTTGTAATTAAATTTCTTTTAAAGTTAAATTTCCGTTAAAAATATTAAAGAAAAGATAGAACAAATGTATACTGAATTTTAAAATGATACTATTTTGTAAAATATGTTTTAATCAGATTAATTTTGCTCCGAACCTTAATTACATTCATAAAAGAGTAAAAAAATTTGATTTATTTACGTCAGCCAAATAAAAGCGAAAATATTGATAACGCCTAGCGAAGAGAATTTATCGGATATGCTATGCGCCAGACTCTATTAATTATGAAAATTTTTAAATTTTTAAATTCTCTTTGTTTTTTTATGTAAGTAGATACAGAAAAATTAATAATATTCTGGTGTGTTTTCCATTTTCAGGAAATTAGGTCTTAAGTATACCTAAAATTTAAGTCCTTAAATCGGAAACCCCCTCAGCCAGCAATAGATTCGGCACGTTCAAAAGATGAACAGAGCGACTTACCGTCTATAGTCGGTTTTGCAGAGGATCATGCCGCTTTTGAGGTAGCAAGTCTGGCCGATTTCTCCCAATACCACGTTGCAATACGCGCATTTGAGACAGCCAATGTGCCAGTACTGGTCAACCGCATGCAACAGCCATCTTTCCATTATTTGTACACCGCAGGCGGCGCAAGTTCGAAGCTCCGTTGACCCGCTTGGGACACCTTGCTGTAACATCAAGTTTTTGCTTTTGTCGCAATCGTCGCATTTGGAATAGGCATACTCTGCATTTCTTAGATTTACAAGTGTAAAAGTAGCTTATATTTAATTAAAGTTATACCGCGCGATTCTATTCATTTTTGTAAAGTTAAAATTATTATTATTATATTATAGGTGTTCTCGATGCAAGAAAACGAGAGAGATGATTGGTTTGAGCAAAGAAAATGACGCCGATGTATTTTTTCTTTCCGGTTTTTTTTTTTTTTTTTTATGTGAAGACGCAGATGTAAGAATTGCGACACGCCTTAGAAATCGTTCCTAGCCCATTATAAGTAGAAATTCAAGCATCGTGGTAATTAATGCGAAACAGAAAGTCATTAACGGGCACTAAATCATTACGGCGTCTTAAGTGCGCGCTTATTATGAATGCTTACTCGTGATTATGCAAACACCCGTAGGCGAACGTAACTCTACGTTCGCAGAGGACCTACAACTTACTCGCTAATTTCACTTTGTACAATGTTGCTCAATATGTATTGTTGCTAAAAAAAAAAAAAAAAAAAAAGAAAAGAAAACATCTCGGTACACCATTGAATCAAAGAAACTGATATTGAAGTCGACGTGTTTTTGGTCAATCACATTCAAAAAAAAAAAAAAAAAAAAAAAAAAAAAAAAAAAAGAGAGAAATTAAATAAAATATATACGTATGTATGCGAGTGGAGAGTAAAAGGATCTGTAGAAAGTATGAAAGCAGTTGCTTCATCTGTTATTTGTACGAACATACATATAAAAAGAGAAACGGTACGATGATTAAAAACATCTGAACAAGTGTCGATTTTATGGGCAATGCAAGCCGGATGCGCTGTTGTTGAAGCTAACAGACTTCTACGTTAAAAACTTAAGGATTCTACATTTCACGTACGTACATGTGTCTGTTACACTCGTATATTTAATATCTATCGACATAGTAATTTCGTGGTGTAGGATGACTTTCAAATAGCAATGTCTGCTGGCCAGTGCAGTTATGCGATTGGTCGGACACGGTACGCTACGCACAGCAATATCCATTCGACTTGCGTCAGGGAATATGAGAGCGAAAATGCGTTAATTGCCGCATCACTGGCACCGAAAAGCGCGTGAGTTCCCCTCTCCCCCCTTCCCCCCCCCAGCGAGAAAGAAAGAGAAGAGAGATCGTTTTCGAGCACGCGCGCGCACTTACTTTGACTTCCGTTTTGATGTTGCCGGAGTAACTTATCCATGGAGTGGTCTTATCCATCCGCGTCGTAATCGTATTGTAGTGATACGGGTATTGGACCTCCATGACGCACTTCACTTACGTGTCTCTCTCTCTCTCTCTCTCTCTCTCTCCGCGTGGAGCACGAGAGAGGAAAAGGAAACGAGGAGGGGAAGGAAAGAGTAGAGGGGAAGGAAAGAGTAGAGGAAAAAGAAAGAAAGATCAACGTCAACGACGACGACGACGATGACGAAAAACCGATCTCGGCCCGCACTCACGGGATTCACTCGGCCAATGATATCACTCGACCTCGAACAAGTTCCCGTTGCGATACACTCACTTTCCCCCACCGCGTTTTGCGGGATTTCAAGGATCCGGAGGATGGCCTCTCTGCTCTTCCTCCGAATTTCGCGGTTTCACGGAAAGCCGAAATGGAACTCGTCTCTAGGACCACCGGGGCGACTACGGGCGATCTTCGCGAAGCTCTTCGCCGCTTTCGGCGACAAAGTATTCTCGCGCGATGCGGTGCATGGACATGCGCAGTAAGGCAACGGGCGAGCGAGGAGAAAAGAAGAAACGAAGCGAAACGAAGCGCAGCACGGACGGGACCCAACTGGCTGGTGCTGCGGGCCCCCCGAATGCCTGCGGGCCTGCGCGGGTTCAGGTACCTTGGGCACGGAGTAGGGAGAATGTAAAAAGGCGATTCTAGAAAGGACCCAACCGACGCCGAGAGAGAATGCGAGATAAAGACAACGCGAGGGATCGGCGAGGCGAGGGACAGGGGAACCGAGTGGATCGAGAAGGGAGGTGAACGGAGGACCCATTCGTGTGCCAGACAGAGAGGGATTCGACGGCAGGGAAGGGGAGAGAAAAGGGAAGGGGTCTTTTCCATAGCATCGTTGAAAGAAGAGAATGGAAGGGAGGAAGGAGAGAGAGAGAGAAAAAAGAAAAGAGAGAAAAGGAGACAGGTAGAGAAGTAAGAGAGAGATATATTCTGGGACAGGCTTCCTAAGTGCCGTGAGTCCTACAATGTTGTGTAAAGCGAAAGTTGCGGCAAATTTTCAGATACATTACGTATATACGTTTACAATAATTTACGATAACAAAAAAAAAAAAAAAAAAACTAGGGAAGTAAAAAGAGAGACATAAGAAAAAGATAATATAATGAGAAAAAAAGTAAGAAAAGATATTGCGGGAAAGGAAGATGTAAGAAAGAAATGGAAAATCAAATCTCAGGAATTAAAAAAGAATGCAAAACAGATTGACAAAAAAATATGGGGTTATCAAAATGATAGGAAGACATAGAAGAGGAAAAGACAATGCAAATACGAGGAAGACGGAATGTAAGAAGCTCGAGAGAAGAAATAAGAAAAAGAGCGACAGAAAAGCGAAAATACAAGAAATAGAAGAGAAGAATAAGGGAGGCCCAGTAAACAGAAACAGCAAAAGAACGATACGAGAGAGTAAGAGCGAGTTGGAGCGAGACGGTGACAGAATGTGAGTGGAATCTAAGGGAAGGATGGGACTGAGACAGTACAAGAAAGAACGACGGAAAGGATCAGAAAATTCAAAGGCCGCATGAATACAACATGCCATTCAAGAATCCAAATATTCAATGCATTTGAATTGAAGATCATTCATTTGAAGTGACGAATTTTATAAAATTTAATAGATCAAAATTTTTAGAAGCATAAAATTCTCAAACGAAAAATGTTCATTATGATTTTCCAAATTATATCTCTTTTGCTACACCCTCAATGATAATGCATGTTATTTTTTTCAAATAATCATATAATTAACATATTAAAATCTTGCTTTGAAGTTAAATTTATTCCAGAAAAGAAAATAAATAACATAATTTTGTAAACTGTCATTACATAAATATCAAACTTTATATGTTAAAGCTGTAAAAATGATGAAGAGAAACCAAGAGAGTTGAAGAATAATTAAAAAAATAATTTAGAAAATTCAAGCCAAAAAATTTTAATATAAAATTGAAAAAAAAAAAAAAAAAAAAAAAAAAAAAAGATTCCAGAGTAGCAATCGCCGAAAAACAGTTCACGAAGTAGAGCAACAGATGTATAGGTCTTTAGAAACCGGAAGAGAGGGTACAGTCAACGCAGAAAGGTGAATGAAAAATGAAAGCTTGGAGAAGCAATGTATACTCTGAAAAAGGCAGAACGTTGTGTGGTATAAGGACGGAGAGAGGGGAGGAAAGAGAAAGGGGCAGGTAAAGCATCGAACAGAAAACTGCAAGAGGGGGAACCGCGCGGGCCCCTCCGCCCCTATTCAATTATATTTCTCCATCATAAATGCCTATATTGTTACGTTTGTCAATGGTGGAGTAAGTGAGGGTCGGACGGATGGATAATACTGCTGAATTGTACCCTGTGACCCTATGTTATAGCATGCCTGGGTCCTTTATAACAAAGTTGAAGGCCTTCGGAATTCTCCACCATTCTTCGTCTTTGGAATCACCTGTACCGCTTCATTTTATCGTGCGAGAAAATTGAATTTTGAGTTCGAATCATGTGAAATATGCCCGCACGTATATATTAACGAGTCATTGAATATATAAAATAACAAGTTCCAAAGAGAAATTATAATATAAAAATAAAAATAGTACTTACCTTGAGCGTGCAATTATTGTTGTGGTTAACCGGTGGATACGCGGGATGTCCTGGCATGTGAGGATGGGGGTGTCCAGGATGATGTGGATGATCCGGCATCATGCCACCACCGCTATGATGATGGCCGTTGCTGCCCATGCTCTGTCCGGGTTGTAGGGCGCCGTAGGGGGTGGCAGGATTGCCGGCACCACCAGTGTGCTGAGGTGAATGTGGACTTGGTAAGTCGGGGGTGGTTGTGGTACCGCCGCCACCGCCGCCGCCGCCACCACCTCCGCCACCTCCACCGGTCCCATATGCGTGATGCGGCCCGCCGGGCCCCGGATGATGCGGACTGCTCGAGAGCGAAGGATGGTGGGGGTAGGCTGCAGAGTGGCCCGGATGGTGGGGGTTCATACCAGCGGTTAACGCGCTCGCCAGTTTGACCGATGAGAGGGTGGGCTCAGGGAGCCCACCGACGGTTTCCAACGGTGAAACGAAGAAGAGAGGAGCGGCTGCGCGGCGCTCTATTGTGACCTGGCACCGGCTCTTTTCTTCCGGTACTTCGATGAAACCTGCAATAATAGAATAGGGAGGATTTTTAAATTGATTAATTTGAGGTATTATGTAAAATCGTTATTTAACACTAAAAACTAAAGTCAGCGATTTATAAATTCGACAGTAGAATCTTAAATTTAAATGTCGTAGAGCAGTGATAATTCGACATCCCTCTTTCTCAAATCTTGCCATTGTTTTTTACATTGAAAAATCCTACTCGGCATATGATATAACACAAAAGTTTGCGAATCGAAATACAAGTGCGAAAAAATTTCACCAATTTTCTAAGGATTCATGGGAATTCCTGAAATAGCCTGTCTTCTGAACATCAGAAGCCATAAGACCAATATGTGGATGACGTGCACAGCACATTCATCTTAAATAACAATCGTTCTAACTCAGCAAGTGCCGATCAACTTTCTATTTTAAACTTCTGTCTTCTTGTCCCTCAGAGACGCAACGAGCGTTCTTTTTATATTTGGTCAGTTTTAAGAGTAGAAAATATTTTATAAGGGGTTCTTCCCCACAAGGTACATTCGTCCATAATAATTTTCTTGTGTAGTAACGACGTGCGCATAATGATTAATGCATAATGAAGAAGTGATTATATTCTTGTAACGACGACCGATAGTAAATTCGTCCCGACGGTCTCGCAAGGAAAGAGAAGCGTGTGTAATATTGAAAAATCCCTTTGTTACGTAAAAGGGCGTGCTTCATTTCGATAAATGCGGTTCCACTGCGGGTACCACGGGGAAAGTAAAACTGTCGGTGTGCGACCTCGGTGGGAGAAAGTAATTAGCGCGCGCGCGCGCGCGCGGGCGCGCGCTGAAGCATATATTATTCCACGATGCAGGCACACATCGGTACATCGGAACACACTCAGGCTCTTAATACGTATTTAATTAAGTATGCCGTGGTAGAGAGCGTAGGAGGACGCGCGGAGAAGGGCGGACGACGGGGGAGTTTATAGTGGATATCAGTATGGGCAACCATAACTCTCGCGCCTCCGCCAGCGAGCAGCGTGCCACTTATACGAGCACCTACCGCGATGGAATTTCATCCTCGCCGTTACCACATAAATCTCCGGCGCATTAATGCCCTTACGGACTCGCCCGCTCCGCGTTTCTGTGTGCCGGCTTCTTCTTAATGCTTGGTTACTTAGGTGCCGCGCGCGTGTCGCGCGACGTCCCGTTCGCGAGTCGTAACGTTTCGTACACAGTCACAGATCGCCACACAGATCGCAGATCGATTTAATTAAATCGAAGCGATCACGGTTCACAATACGTTAAAACCCCCCCCCCCCCCGTACTGGATCATGTAGAGGCAAATTGGCGCGCGATTGTCGGCCATCGACGAATAAATCGGAAACGTAGAGAGATCCATCAAATCGACGCTATTAAAATATCGAGTTCGAGTGTTCGATTCGAGCGTAATTTCGAGTGTAGATGCCGATGTTCTTCGTCGTTCGTTATCAACTCGTTCCCACGCATTTACGAGGCCTGACCTCTTCGGAGACGCTCGCCGTACTCCTCGCGAAAGCGCGATAGCCGAACGATAACAAGATGATAACGAGGGAATACACCGGTAATTACCGGAATGATAATGACGAGAAGAACGACGAAAGCGCGTGGGTGAGTGGGAAGATGGGGGGAGAAGGCAAAGGAGGAGAACGGCGGAGGACGATCGGCTGCGATAGGGATAATTAACGATCGCAATCGTACGAAAATGAGGACAGGGCGAGTGCGACGACGACGATAACGAGCGGTCCAGCGATCTTATTAGCGATAAGCGTCGATAACGAGGACGCCCCGTTCTATACGACAGCGAGCGGAAAGAAAGTCAGCCTAAGGATTAATGGCGATCCTCGCAGTCGGCAGGGGTGGAAACGTTATACATTCCGGTGGATGAGATCCAACCCCTTGTTGGCGGCTTACCTCTCAACCGTCTCAAGGCCGTCGACAACAATCTTTTTACTTTTTACGTTAATTGAACGTGGCGAACATGCGTGAAATTAATAAATTAATATGTCGAAATAAACAGCGTACAAAGAATACAAAAGCAGCGTAGAATTAATTAGCAAAAAAGAAGGGAGCACGTTTTATCCTCCTCTATCGACTCTCCTCGATCCCCTCATCGCGGTTCACGGCACTCCCCCCCTCCCCCCCTCCCCCAGTCGGATTGAATTTAAATATTTCTCGAGCTGACGAACTCTTTCCCGAATTGCCAAGTCGTAAAAGTCCGTCTCCGCCGTCTCCGTCCACGTGCGCGCCGCGCGATTGCATCGTCGGGAATTGCTGTTTCATTGGGATCGACGGTATTATGAAATCGTTGGGCGTTGTCTTAAGAACGCAATAAAACGGTGCGATTGGGGGTAGCCCGCGTGGTTCCGCACGAAATTAATATCGGCGCTTTCATTCCGAGACGTTAACTTGCCGCGTGCGTGTTTACGAGCGGAGGGCGAAATAGATGAAATCTTCAAGGATCCTCAATCCAAAATATAAGAATACCACCGCGAAAGATGAATCGGCCGATAGTTGGAATATCATAAGTTGGAATATCGTGCTTCTCAATTCCAGCAGTCATCGATCAGACGTCTAAAGTGATAGAGCTGAAACGTTTCGACGTCGCATCGAAAATTTCTACGTACGTTATTTTATCACCGTAGACAAAAAAATGTAGCCTCAGCAAATTTACATGAAAAAGGAGGGGGGGGGAAGCTGTTCTGCTTATTAATATATTATTTCCCTGAAAAGACATACACGTATATCCACTGTTCCGCGGCGCTGGAAAGTGCAACTCTGATTATTATTAATAAAAAAAAAAAAAAAGAAAGAATATGAGATTGTGCACCAGTCTCCTCAAAGGGACTCCGGTAATGATGACCAAGACTCGCCCTCGGGCTTTCCTTCTTCCAATTCCGCGGCAATAATACGTTACGCGGAAGGTTCAAGAATTCCGCTGTAGCCGGTCGACGACAATAAAATAGAGTATTTCGTAATAAACCTTCAAGTGGCATAATGAACACCCTCGAGTCCGCAAGTATCGAAACGCGCGTTCTAGAAGTGCGTCAGAACCAATCGACGTAGCGGAACTTTGAAAATTACGGCCGCTTTGTCGTTGCAAGAACGTCGTGAGAAATTTGTATCCAGAATTCCTGGAAATTCGTTGCGAATATTTACAACTACTAATTCGTTTAATTAGTACAGTCGCGACTCCGTCGAAATAAAGTGTTCCGTTCGCATTTCGTTCTAACACTAAGAAATGAAATAATCCCTTCCGTAATCCCTATCTTGTAAAATAATAATAAATTTCAGAAAGAGAGGTCGGTATTTGGAATGGGACTTACAATATTCCAATCTACCTTTTTTTAGGAATATCAAATGCCTCAAGATTATTGCCCCGGTCTCGCACGAAAAAAACACGGTCATTCCCTTAGGGCGCGCCCGGAGCGAGCGAGGATCGATGTAGGGATGTAATGATAAGTTCAGACCGGTAATCATCAACGAGAGAGGGACAGACACGCCGGGAGAAGACACTGAAAATAATCTAATTATTGGCGAGGACGATTATAGTGATTAGGCGCGTCGCGGCGGCCTCTTCCCTGTTTGCCACGCACGGCCCACCTATTATAAGTGTATCCTAGGAGGGCACAAATGAAAAGACGTGCGCGCGCGAGCTCTCCTTTCTTTCGGACGAGGGAACAAACAGGCGGCAGAGAAGAACAGGAACAACAACAGGGGTCCACGGTACGCAATTACCGAGGAATCCAGACGAAGGAAGAAGAAAGCGGCTTTCTTCCATGTATTGGCCCGCCATGTTCTCTGAATTCGTTTGACGCAATCCTTACTCTTGGAAATTTCAAATCGGAACAATTCGAGCGCCAAGTTGTTCTTCTGGCCCTTCTTGGATCTCCTGTTGGAATACTCGCGGAAGTTGAACTCGGTTTCTTAGCTCGTTAAGGATTTTTAAGTTCATTACTCTTTGCGTTCTTAAATAAGATTCATGGACTGATAAATCCTTCATTTTTACGGTCTTGGAACTTGGATTCACGGAACCTCGAATAACACTCGAGAGAGAAGTTATTGTAACGAGATAAATAGTACGACCTATACTTTTGCGCACGCAGAATGTGAAATGTTCAAAGTTAAGAGTAAATTAAGAAAATAAGCTAACAGATATAAAGCCGCGATGATTAGCCGGTACAAATGTCTCGTCAAAGAATGTAGAGCGTTACGGTCGGCTTGAAATTTACATGGCGCAAAGTAACAAGCTGCCAATGTTGGATATTTATGGAGGCCATCAAGGGTCGAAGTTAGTATCAGCCGGTTACGCACAGTTGCCATTCCACATAGACGCTATACGTGTGTGTGTGTGTGTGTGTGTGTGTGTGTTTTGTGTGTTGTGTGCACGCGCGCGAAAGAGAGAACAACAGTTTTATATTTTATATTTAATGCCTTGTATACGCCTGCGATGCACTTCTGTCCCTACGGAAACGAGCGAGCGGGATTTTCTCGATAAACTTTTCTCGAAAATCGACCCCGTCGATCGGCAAATATTTTCACAATCCGCCGAGGAAATATCATTCTTTAATACAATCCAGGCCGATAATCCCGGTGAAATGCATTATACATACGGTATATACGGGGTGCGTATCGTCGCTTCTGACGTAACGTGTAAGTTTTACGGGTCATTACTTAAAGTATACTGCGAGATAATATTGCCGTTCTGGGGTTTGTGTAGCCGAGGTAAGTTTCCCCCCCTTCCCTCCCGTCTCCCGCGTGCACAGCCACCACGGGAACATGCGAGTGCGCCGCAGTGCGCAATAAAATTAGCGTCTATCGGTCAAGGTAAGTGCGGTGCGCATTAGACAAGGCGGTCGAGCGGGCGGAGATCAGGAAACGTCGGAACAGGGGAGGGCGGGCGTGGTGGAAGCGGTGGAAGCCTAATTGGCCGAAATTAGCAAGTTTAGTCATTAGCGGAGTTTCCGGCGACGGTAGTGGCGGTGGCGGCGGCGGTGGCGGCGGCGGTGGCGGCGGCGGCAGCGGTGGCGGCAGTGGCGGTGGTAGCGGCAGCGCCGGCGGTGGGTTCACTTGACTCCACTTCCTGGGAAAGGAAGGACGGAAGGAAGACTGTATACAGCCATCGGTCGACCTATACGATACTACGAGTGGCGTTCACGGCTATGTGGGTGTCGTTTCGCCTAGCCTTTCCGGGCTCGTACGTAGCGTCGTTGCGACTCCCGCCAGTGGCATCGTTGCTGGATGCCGATGTAATTATGGTATCATATCGCGACGATAGGAAAGCGCTATTCAATAGTATCATCAGTCCCGAAACGATTTGCGGTCGAGTATCGCCGGACATTCGCGATGTCCTGCCGCGATGGCCCGCGTCATGGCTCGTATCGCGTTTGCATTGCGGTCGCGTTGCTCCATCGGCGGGGCGCGCTAGAGGTTTATCGCGATCGCGGGACGGTGAGAACGAAGAGTTGCTCGCCGAGGGTGGATCGATGACCCACTCGAGGCGGCCTCGCTTCGATAATACGCTTTAAATACGGCGGGGCGTCAAGGCGTTGATATCGCGGCCCGCGATGGCAAGGTGCAGACCGCAGGATTCCGATGGGAACAGTTACTTGCGGTCTCACGAGTGCGAGACGCCTCCGCGACGCTCACGCGCTCACGCCTCTGACACACTCAACACTATTAACGATCGTACAGTATAGTACCGTACAGTCCTCCGCTTCGATATCACGGGATTTTCTTCGACGATCGATGACCCTATCGTTTAGCCGAAGCAAAATAATTTATAAATTGAGAAAATATTCTTGACATTGTTCGATGCGCAGCGACAATATGGAAAGTATTGTGTGATCGTGTATCACAATCGACACAAAAACGCGTCCTGAAAAACGTCGAGCTGAATCGATTATTGTGAGCTAGAAAGACGTTTAGAAATTCTCGTGTTATCAATTGTACGCACATGTCAGGCGAATCCTACAAAATGGAACATAACACAAGCGGAACGGCAAGACAAGAAGTGCACGGCGAAGAGGAGCAGGAGGAAGGGAAGGAGGAAGAGGAGGAGGAGGAGGAGGAGGACGAAGGAAAAGTGCTCGGCCGCAGGGCCACGAGGCAATTACAAAATTGCAAAAATTAACCATAAAACCCGACCGGCATACCGGCGCTACCATAAAGCTAGCCGGACGACCGGCCGATCGGCGCATATTTTTGGCGTTTACGACCAATCACGTGGCCACGCCGAGAACGTCGAGCGGTATACGCGTTTCCCTCCCCTCGCGCGAGTACCGCGCGGGTGGATTCTCCCCGCGGAAAGAAAATTGCACGGCGATTTTGCACCGCCATTCGAAATGCCGCTGTAAAACGCGTCTGCCCTTCTCTCCCATCCCTTCCTGCCCGCCGCCCTTCCCCCCCCCCCCCCGTTCCCGTCTCCCTCCGTCCGCATTTCTTCCCATCATTCCTCTTGCCTCCCCGGCAACCCTTTTGCTCTGCGCGAGTATGAATCCGTCAGTCGGAACGACGAGGGAATTCGCATTAAATCATATTTTCCACGTTGTTTCGCGATCAGACGTTTTAAATATCATAAGACAGCGGGCGCTGAAAGACGGCGAGAGATATTATATCCTTGCGGACGTCGGATTTATCTGAGATTGTTCGACAATAAAATGTACCATCTCTAATCTCGTCGTTATCGTTTTATTTCGTATATGGGGAATTAATAACGCTCGCTTGCGCGCGCCTCGCCCAATTAAGCAGTCCGATTTTTCGATAATCTGCGGCCACGTGTTGCGCCGCGATAATTATTTCTACCACCGTGGCAATATTGCGCTCACGCGCCGCAATTATTTATCGCCGTTTCATACACCGCTCGTTCATGAGATTGACAACACGCGCGCGTGCAAACCTATGTATCATTTTTACAGGAAGAATGCCGGTTTTTAAGAAGATGCGATAATCTTGTAATTGTAAAGCCGTGAGGCTGTATTTCCAAGCGTATCGTGTGTAGTAGTAAAAAAAAAAAAAATAACAAAAAGAACGGAAGAAAGAAAAAAAGAAAAGAAAAGAAAAGATAGTGATTCTGCAAATTAAGAGACGAAACGAACGCAACTGCCGGTACGATGCTCCTGACGAGCGCATTAATTCCGTTTGAAATTCGGATGAATGCATTAATTCCCTCCTGACCCCGTTGTACAAAATGCGTACCCTACAGATCAACAATGCCAGACGGGCGAGCCAGCATACGTTATATTCTCACGCATCCACGCACACACGCATGTACAGCACACACGCATATCGTACTCGGCCGCGTGCGCGAGCACGCCCGTTGGGCATCAGCTGCTCTGTACGAGGGCCCTTAATTATTCTATTAAACAGGCCGCGGTCTTATTGTAATGCGTATGCGTTTGCGCGTGCGTATATGTGCGTGCTCGCGCGCGCGCGTTTGCATATGCGTGATGTGTGTGTGTGTGTGTGTGTGTGTGTGTGTGTGTGTGTGTGTGTGTGTGTGTGTGTGTGTGTGTGTGTGTACATGTGCGAGGTTTGAATGGAACCATAAATTTATTGTGTCGAAGAGGAGATTGCCGGGGCCGAAGAAAGCTGTTTGGCGCAATTGAATGCGAGTTGCGGTATTGTGCGCCCGAATCGAACCCCGCTAGATCAATTCGTCCGGATGCTCTTTTTTCATTCCGCGCGTGTATCGCGCCACGCCGAATCGATCGGTCCCCGCGACGTCGCCGAGGAGGACACCGTTGGCTTATTAATTCCTTCCGAAACGAGTATATCGGGATGTCCGACCAAGATATCCCGACAAATAATAGCGTCCCAATTATCATACGAGTACTCGTAATACGATGGATGAAGATTTTTCCTAAGGGATGAAAGTTTCTTAGACGACTCTCTCTGTCCAACTCATGTATTATTATTATTACGAGTCTTTTTTTTTTTTTTTTTTTTTATAGAAATTCGTATTAAACCGAAAGACGATTACATCATGGACAACATCGCGCATTTCCCATCGGGAAACTTTATAATGGCCGGTCGCGGGAATCTCCCAAAAATCCGCCGAATCCAATCTCGGATCTACACCCGAGCTTCCAAAGGCTCGCGCTTGTCCGTCGCGGAAAAAAATAGAACGCGAGACAATTTGCACGGGCGGTGGGTGTTTTGGAAAATCCGGTCGGGATCCACCCGGTATATCCACTCACTTCTCCCGATTCGCCCGTAAAGTAATGATTTCAATTTCGCGAGATCGCCGGCACCAAGGGTGCCACGCCACCGCTCTCCGCCTCTTCCTCTCCCCGTTCACGCTCGAAGATTCGGATTAAGCGACTAAGGAAATTCAATATCAGTAGCTGAGATGGGCACATAAAATTACTGACTGCCACTTCGCCTTAATTTGCGTAGTAAAGTTGCCCCGCTTCGGCGAGCAAGCCATCCCCTCCTCATTCCGTCTCCCTTGTCTCTCTCCCTTCCGCCTCCGCCGCGACCCGCGCTTTCGTGTAAAACTAAGGGATTATGATTCGGTTATTGGCTCCCGGCGCATTTTAGTGCGTAATTGGACGAAATTTGCAGCACCGCTGCGATGTCGCCTCGCTATTTCCCCTTACCTCCCCTTCTTTCCTTTTCCAACTCTACTTCCCTAACGATATGAAATACGAGCACCATATTGCGAATCGCGAGAGGCAGGCTCGTTTCTTAGCCTCGACGACGTTCATTCTGGTAGTTTCGCTGTTGTAAGTTGGAATTTATTAATCAAAGACATGGGCAGAGAGAGAGTGAGAGAGAGAGAGAGAGAGAGAGAGAGAGAGAGAGAGAGAAATGAGACAGGAAGACGGAAGAACGTGACGTATGACTGGATAAATGGGTCCCAGAATATTATATAACAGCGGCAGAAATTGAAATTAGAAATTATTCTCTTTTTTTCGTAGACTCTCGTCTCGTTAAATCGCCATTAAAAAGCACGATGGTTATTATTATCAATGACTAGGCATAACGGGCCGAGTGAAGCGGAACTCGAGCGAAGGCATTCCAAAGAAATCGAGTCGTGCAAGTGACCTAATCGATCGGAGCGGCTCAGGACGACGGGCGACCCTTCTGCGTCCCAGGACACGATCTTCAGCCCTGTAGAATCCACCGGGCAAATTTATGGCGAGGCATCCCGCAAACACGGCGCGTAAACGTAGCCGCGTATGAAATTGCGGCGATTGAAACCGTACTCGTGGGGGTGCTGCGAGGGATGCGCAATCTGAGAATACGACACTATGTAAACACACCCTACCATCTCTTTCTCCTCCTCTTCCTTCTCCCACCATTACTTTTAGCGTCCGGAAGAATAGCCGTCAATCCAGTCGACTAGTAACTTTATTCCCGAGGACAAAAAATTCATTACGGAAAACTCCCACGCGATTCGGCTTTCGTCGGATCTCTTCGCGACAACTTGGCGCACATATCTGGTACAATGGACAAGTTTGAAAATTTATTAATCGTTCCAAAAGGGCCCGTGCCTATTCTCGTTTGAACTAGAAATACGCAGAAATCAGATAAATATTGAAGATAGCTACGAAAGTTATCTTCGGCATTATCGCACTCCTCCTGGGATGATCGTATATTCCATCGGTGTTTAAGTTGATCACCATCTTAGATTTCGTTGCCTCGGGCTGTTTTTATTTAAGAATACTTTGTTTAACGAGATATAAATATAATGTTTTGTAAAATATAACGCGGATGATCTGCAAGATGTTACAGGCATCTTCCCCTTGAAAATCGAGCGATAGTTGCCACAGCAGGAAAATTAAATTAACTTTTGGGGAAAGGAGGGTGTGATAAATCCGAAAAAATATGTGTTTGACAGATATTACCCCTCTCACCGTTCGTTTCTCTGTTTTCCAATAGCGGCAGTCTGGCCTATACCGGCTCTCCCTTCTCCCCCTCTCTACACCACATCCACTTTCTCTCGATGAAAACCCGGTCTTTGTAAATCCTCATCTCAGTTTTCGGCTTTCTCATGTACTTTTCTTTCTTCCTTGAAATTAATTTAATTTATTATTTTGTAAAACGGGATAATGTAAAACGTTTTCTTTTCATCTACAACTATTACAATGTACGTTGTGCTTCTTAATACTTTCGGGGAATTGCGTATTGGAGAAAATATAGGGAGAATTTTTTATCGCTTTTTATACTTTATTATCTTTTGCTTTTCTTATAATAAAATACGCAAAGGCAATTATCTTTCGTTCTTGTCAAATATGTGGCTTCTTTTAAATTCGAGCACGCGCGTCCAATATGTGTGTAAGAAGCTCGAAGGGCGAAATAAATAGTTTGTGTTTTATTCGTCCCTTTTTCTCTTATTATCCCCGTTTCTCTATCTCACTCGCATCTCTCTCTCTCTCTCTCTCTCTCTCTCTCTCTCTCTCGTTCTATCTTGACGCAAAATTACCATACTTGGAGATAACAGCTGTCGCAGTCGCCGTCAGCATCTGATAAACTGATAGTAGCTACACACGCGCTGGCGTGCTCCCGTCTCCCTCTTGAGTTGTCGAGTCGGCGTCGAAGACATTAGGCACCGCGATCGTGTGTGATTTTTATTCCGAAAACGTACGGCACGAGCGAATACGCAATTGTGATTCCAACGATTAGCTTTATTCTCGCGAATACAACGCGCGACATTCTCGCGCGAGGGGTCTCCTCCCCTCTCGCTTTTCTCGAATAACAGTTCAA
Organism: Pogonomyrmex barbatus; assembly: GCF_055798465.1. Lineage (NCBI taxonomy): Eukaryota > Metazoa > Arthropoda > Insecta > Hymenoptera > Formicidae > Pogonomyrmex > Pogonomyrmex barbatus. The sequence goes on along the minus strand of NW_028297171.1, from coordinate 9,632,521 downwards.
TCCGGACGCAGCTGCCGCCGCTAATGCGCTATTTTCCGTTTCGCAAGTGTGATGCAGTCTCGCGATGCATGCATCGCTAGAGGGGGCGAAATCCTTCCAGCGCTTATGCGTCACTTCGTTCCGGAGTTGAGTTTGCGTACTATGATAGTAACGGACAAAGCCACTCAACGACTACTATCCACAAACGGGATGTTGGAAATGAGATTTCTTTTCCTTTTGTTTTTTTTTGTTTTGTTTTTTTTTTTTTTTAAATAATTCGATGTTTCGTGGAAAAATCATTTCTTCGACAAGTTCGCCGAACTCCTCCTCCGCCGATACTTATGCGGATGTCAGCCGATTTGCACTGTGGACCGCGAAAAGTGTCGTTCGCGACGACGAGGGAAGATCGAGATCGCGAGGGATCCACTGGGAAGTCCAGAGCGATTAATGAGCGTCACATTCGTCAAACTGCGACTAGCTGCTGGATGATACGTAACGAGCTAATTAACTTAATTTATCGCCATTTGACGAAGATCCAATCGCAGATGCGCGCCACGTTAATTGTACGTCCATTAGCTGCCGATACGATCCTATATACCGTATCGTATTCCCGTGCTCTCTAACGATCGCTTTACAGCTCGTTTCGTCGATAGCGTCCATGTTCATCAAAAACCATCTCTCTCGTCCTTCGTTTCCCTCGATCTCATCTCGATCTTTTCTCTTTCCTTTTCTATTTTCCTCCTTGCGCTCTTTCTTCCCACTCTTTTTTAGTTTTCCTCTCTTCTCCTTTCGTTGTGTTAATTAAAATATGATAATCAATAGAGTAATGTTAACCAGTCACTTAGATAATATTTGCAGTTTTATTCGCGTGAAAAAAATCATCCTGTCGTTTTACGAAAATAATCGCATCAAGCTCCAATAATCCTTAACCTTAAAAATTTTTATAGCGTATATTTTCTCGCGTCATTGTGCGATGTCGTTCTACATTAATTGAAAGCATTTATTGATCGGTCAGTTTCTCAATTTATCTGTTCAAGCTACTGTTCTATATATGACTGTGTAAATGTTTAATGAGCTTTACTTATTAACGCGAAACTTTTCCAAGCGGATTTTCGGCGACTTAACAAAATAGAATCGATAAGCATGGGACAAATTGCGCGTTGCCTCGTGTATAATAATTTATTCACCAACGGTTCATCGAACTCTTTTACATTTTGATAAGAAGATCGTGCTAAAGTTAAAATTTACACTACACAGATTACTGTCTGTGCGCTATTTTCTGTTTATTACAACGTATATAGAGAAGAGCAGATTTCAAAATTAAACAAAACTATAATTACTTATTGTGTTCATTTGCGTGACAAAGATTTTAAGGAACAAGATATAATCTGCAGGTTACTGATGCAATTTAAAGAACAAGATGTGATCGGCAAAACGAGGTTATTGATGTAACGATAATAGTTTGTGAAAAAGGTAACAGGCCGCAAAACCTTTGACACAACATTTTATACGACAAGTTAACTTCTAGTAAAACCTACCCTTAAAAACTAATATCTTTACTGATGGTTTTGGTGGCCGCGTACCTGTGTCGGGAAACGGGCCAAATCTTGGAACCGGTCGGTCTGTGAACGTAACGGTCGCAACCTATTGTTTACAGTGGGAAGATCTTTACCTGGAAAAGAAGCCGTCGAAATAGTCGCCATCAATTTCAGACGGACGAAGCGGTCTTTTTTCCTGCTTTCCCCCGATTCTGCAGGTATCCGACACCTCGGTATTTATGTCCTCTCGCGAGAGGACAACATCTTATATCTGAGCGGAAACAGACACCGATTGTGTCGATTGGTTTAGAAACATTTAAGCACGTGGTCCTCTTAGTGGAAATAACATGCCCTAATGCGTATCTTGCAATCGTTTAAATGACTACAGCTAATTCCCATAATGCTTGAACTTCATGTTTTTAGCCGAGTTTTCTTTCTAGAGAATTTGGGACGTTGCGCTTCTCTCTTGTTCGTGAAACGCACGTGGTTCCGAGAAAACGAGAACTATCCCGTAGCCTCTCACAGTCTCTAAGGGGAGTTGGATGATAAGGGACGGCGAAGGGAGACGGGAGAAGGAGCGCAAGAGGCGCCGGGGAGACACCCGCAATTTCGTGATTGCTTTTCAGACGACACTTTGTACACTCATGGACAGCAGCAACCAACTCATTACGGTAATGACACGTGTGCATCAATTCGCATTAATATTCTAATGGACACGTGGGAGGGGGTGGTAGAGGGCGGTTGGTCGGTGTGAGTGGCGTACGGACAGGCGCGGCGATGAGTATCCGCGTATTCGTGTGGGTGGCGCGAGGATGCGACGGAAGATGCGTCAGAAAGAAAGCAACGAGACGGCGCGTAGAAGGATCGTATGCCGTCTCTGGTAAATAACGCCAATTAATTAACTCTTTGCGCGGCTCGTTGTAGCAAATTAGACATTCGAGACGCGCGAGACGTGGACACGATCAACCGCACGAGTCCCGTTAGTCGGACGCGAATCGTATTCGAATAAAAATTAAATTCTCGCAACCACTACGAAATCCTTCCGTTTCGAGATCCGTCCGTTCGACGCGACCGCACGAAGAACGGAGAACGGAGAAAGGATCGGTGACCGACGTTCGCAACACCCTGCGTCGCGCCCTTCGCGCACGCAGCGTCCCCGCGTCCCGTGCCTTTAACGCAGCTCGTTAACTCGACATAATGATCATTCGATTATGGGCATCGCGTATAATTCAATAACGATCCGTGCGCGTAACGCCGCGACGTCATCGTCATGGCCGGCCGGCTGGCCGGCCGCCCGGTCCGGGCCGGACGGTCGGTATGCCGATGACACTCGTCCCGCGTAATCGGTCATTACGCTCGATGACGCGCGCGTTTTGCGCGGGCCCACCACGCGCTAACTTCGTTAACGTTCGAAACGAGATTCCCGCTGCGTTAGCGCCGTCACGACGACTCGCTCTCGCCAAGCTCTCGAGCTCGTGAGTCCTCGCCTGGCTTGGTACCCCCTCCGAAAGGTCTTCCTGACAAAAGCGAATACTCGAGAGAGAGAGAGAGAGAGAGAGAGAGAGAGAGAGAGAGAGAGAGAGAGAAAATCGCGAGCGGAAACTTAAGATTGTGACACTCCGTCTTGGATTGATACTACGTCTAGCATTCATTTGATGTGGAGAAAGATTTAAATCTTTATACGAGAAGCGCGATACGATACTTTTTCTTTTTTTCTAAATATGGAGTGAGCTGGAAGGGAAAAGAGATATTCTATCAACGAAGACGCGACAGATTGTCGGCGTTGTCGTCGATATATCGTTTGCCAGCACGAGAGCGGAGAAGAGTTGCGAAAATGCAGGCGAGGATCAGACGATTGATCAGGATAAGCCAATTTTCCAAGCAATTTCTTATCGCCTACCCGACTCGACACCTCTTCCTTCTTGTTCGATAGATATAAATGTCTAATGTACGATTACATCTGTTAAATGTTTTTCATACGGATACGCTCGAAATAAACATTATATTGTATTTTTAAATCAAAAATGTCCGCTCAAAAATGTACGATATAAAAATGTGTTATTCCACGTGACCGGGAAATCATTCGAGAATCATATACGAGAGTGTAAGCGCCGGTATAAATACTTAGAAACAAGGAAAAAAAACCTTGGGTCGCAGGTGGTTAAGCGTTCGGTAATGCGATATCGCTATTAGAGGTCTTACGTTGATCCTACTTTTGGCTGATGAAAGTGAATCCCGAAGTTGATCGCAAAGATTCACCATCATCATCTTCGACACCTTAATAACTATCACTGCTTATAGACGTCTTTCGTTTATTCGGGTATATCTCGATACACGCAACGCGCGCGCGCGCGCGCGCACGCACGCACGCACGCACGCACGCACGCACACAGAGAGAGAGAAAGAGAGACGTACGCACATACACGCGTACACACGTACGCACGTTGCTCTCGAAAGACATTCGCCAGTCATCGCCGGCAACGAGCCGAAAACGCGGCAGGCTCTTCTTGTTTGCCTATTTCCCCGGTAAGTTTGCCTTTCCATTCTTCGTCCTCCCTTTCATTCGTCATCTATCACTAATTTCAATTAGTATAAAGACGAAGCTAAGAGGTGAGTAAGCTGCACTCTGTTCGATCGCTCGGACCTAACCGCGTATCATTTCGTAGGCAAAGTTGCCCTTTTATTTCTCACCGCGTCTTCACCGAGATGCGTATATATCGTGGGAGATTACGTAAACTACCGCTGCTACAACACCTACGTACACGCTAACAATGAGATTATCCCGGGCTGTACCGTCGGAAGCTGTAACCAAGACACGACAAACCTATTTCGGGATCCTCGAAACCGCCCGAGTCCGCTACACAACTTTAAGAGCAGTACACGCATCCAAATTACGACGCAGATACGCAATCTTTTTCGCGTAAAGCCACGTATCTCTCAAGTATCTCTCCTCACGGAGAGATATTTCTCGAGTATTATGCACAGCCGATGTTCGGTCGCAAGTTTATCTCATTACGCTTCGCGCGAGATCGCGATGAAAGCGGCGCGAAACGCTCGACGCGCGCGCAGATTTCTCTTTCCTCGATAAATTTCCTCGGTTTCCACCGATCTCGAGATCCGCAGGATCTCGATCGTTTCCTCCATGGAAACTCAGGTGCGCCGCGCGAATACACGGATTATCGGCGACTCGGATGAAATCTATGAATTTCCATCGGGAAATTCCTTTAACAGTCATGCTCGTCGTCCTCGTTGTTGTCGTCGTTGTTGTTGTCGTCGTCCGTTAATTCCGCATTACGTTGTGTACCCGCTATTGCCGACTCTTTATAGGCGCGTTCACACACACACATACACACACACACACACGCGCGCGCGCGCGCGCGCGCGCAAAAACTCTCGAGAGGAACACGTGGACGTGGGAGAGCCGGACACGCCAGATGCGGCGCGCCCACGCGGTGAAAGTAGCGATAATTGATTCCGTGCTCCTAAGATATCTCACGAAGATCCTGCGACCGCGATTAACCGCGAGAGGATCGTCCGGGTATAGATTCCGATTTCCTCGGACGGAAACCGATTCGCACGAATGTGTGTAAACGCTTGTTTATTCGACGACGGCGCAAATTAAATTTAACGACCGGCGTGGCGATGGTGAGGGAAGGGATTAATCGCGTCGCTCGCGCGACCAGTGCCCCGATCGGATAAGTACCGTGGGTGGAATCGTGACACGCGACATACGGCGAGACACGGCGAGGAATGAAGGAGAGACGCACGAATATCGTTCCAGGTATACCGGTTATTATTGCCGGGGCCGATATTGTCATAACGAATGGGAGAGGTATCCCGAATGTAATGGTAAATTCTCGTAGTTTCGTAGACCAAGTTTTTTTCCCCCATCGGGATTTGCTTTAAAACACGTGATAAAACGCGCTTTATACACCGCTGGCGATAGTACATAAACGTATGAAATATCGAGCTCCGAAAAATATTGCACCATCGAGAGTAACGTAACGGTCGGCGGTACGTTTAGGATATTCGAGCAGAAAGAGAAAGGGACGGAAGATGAGGCTATTTACGAGGGAAATAAAATAACCGGTAGAAAAATATTTCTCTCTCCCCCCCCCCCCTCTCCCGCCCTCTCTATTTGATCCTTTCCCTTGATCAAAAAACTAATCGAGTCAATTCTAAACGCTCAATTAATTTTTGATTATACAATGTGAATATGTAAGGTCCAGCGATAATTAATAATAATAATAATAATAATAATAATAATAATAAGCAAAGTAATTCCGACATTAGACACACGTCGACCGATGCTCTTATTAAGACGCATTAGCCTGTTTGCTGCAGCACTCGGCGTCGCGTGTCCTGCAACGGAGAAATACGGTTACGGAGAGGGGTGTGGGATGGCGGTGGCCCGCTATGAGATGCCGTAATGATACCATTCGCTGCGGCCCGCTGTTAGTATTTGACATTACGGCACGATAATGCAGCTGCACGTCCTCGTAGGCAAATGGATCTTGACGAGGAAGCAGCCAGCCTGTCATCTGATAAACGTTGCGTATGGTCACTCTCTGCGTGCGGCGAAACCGTACGCTCCGCTGCTACTCGCGATATAATTCCTAAAGAAACGAATCGAAAGGGCGAAATCGCTCTCGGTCGCCCGTGAAAAATAATACGGAACTCGAGATATCGCGAATTTACGTCGCAATTTACGTGCCCGTTGCTATATTCCCGAAATATACGATACCTCGTGTCCCGCACGAGAATCGTCGCGGCGTCAGCGTCGCGTTGGGTGAATGTGCTCCAGCGGAGAGTTGCTTTCGTTAAGAAGGGATGTGCGTGAGGGGTGGTGGGCAGAGCTGGTAGTGTATCCAAGGCCGATAATCCCTCCGGTGTTTTTCTTTTCCTCCTTCGTCCCCGACCCACTTACCCCGGCATCGTAGACCCCCAACCCTCTCTACCCGTTTTATCGGGTGTCGCCGCGGGTTATCGTCGTGGTTGCTGCCAGGAAGGATGAGATAGGGGGGGGAGGGAGAGGGGTGCTGCCAGAGGGGTGTGAGGCCGCTGCCACCTGTTGGCGGGACAACGTCTTAGCCCTCCTCGCTGCTCCTCGCAGACGTTCTTCTCCAGCTTCTGCCCCCAGCTCCCCTCCCCCTTCTTTCGCCCTCACCAGTTCGCGCTCTACTCCCTCGATTTCTCCCTTTTTTTTCCTGGTACAACCTAGTCCGCCGCGGGACGGGGGATGCGTTTTTCCACGCGAGCTGTGGGATGGATTTTAACCCTCCCGTTTAGAAACACAGAGTTGAGCTCGGTAGAATTAATTCCGCTTGAGGCGCACGCGCGTGTTCCTGTCGCACGAAAGGTACGCGAGGTGTTTTATAAAAGGATTTATACCAAATGAGAAGTTGGACGCGACGTTGTTAAATGTAATTGAGATGCCCAGTAATAATTATGATATATTATTATAATTGACAGCGATATGAAAGATATGAATCCTTTATACAACGAGATATTCTATGTATTAATTATATAAAAGTGCTCGATAATTTCGAGAAATGTGATATCGAGAGATCATGGCGTACGGAGCATAGCCGCTTTCTCAAATGCAGCTCAGAAATCGAAAAACTTTTGAACAGGAGCATATACGAAGCTGACGGACTAAACAAACAATAAATTTCAACGAGCATAGCGAGCGTTTTCGATTTCTCCACTTCGGAGGTCTCCTTTTAGCGGAGGACAAAGGGTCGTTTGTTGGGCCCAACCTTACAAAGGGTCCTATTGGTCCCGTGCACTCCACTACGACAAGGGCTACGGGACTTCTTTCTCTCCATTTTACGACGCATTAACGTGTGGCATTCCTCAGTTTGTTGAATATAATAATATTACACGTTTTTACACGTTTTATTTCATAAAAAAATACTCTCTTTTGTGTGCTACTATTACCGAAAATTATCGCGTTATTGTAGATTGTTTGCCGCATTTTTTAATTGTTATCGCGTTTAATGAAAACGCAATTGGAAAAAAAACGTTCTATATAGAAGATTGAAAGAAACATAGCGCTTAGTTGTGAGTGAGCACCACTGATTTACACAACGTTAATCGGCGCGAACTGACAACTTTTCCCGCCCGACAGAAAGCGTCGTTTTCGGTAAATGTCAAAGCAAATCATAAAGCGCTGCTTTTCTTCGTCTACGTGCGCGGAATAGCGTCGCGACGGCGACTCGCCAGGTCGAGTTCAAGGGTTTCGAGGTGAAAACGGGACTGTGATTCCAGGCAGAAACTGGATCGACGAGTTCCTGACTTGACGAAGCCCTCGACCTCTGACCTCCTCCTCGCGGAGCAGGTCGGCGTAAGGCTATGCTCTCGCTCTCGCTCGCTACACGAACTTACAAGCGTGTGTATCGACCCTTTCAGCGGAGTTTACGTCGAAAGCGTCGCCGATCGTGGCGATTCTTGTGATTTTCATATTACAAAAATAGACGTATGTTGTCAGTAGAGAGAGATGAAATTATTTAGAGGTAAAATAAATAAACGGAAAATTAATAGATATTAAATATGCAATAAAGATAAAAAGTAAAAAGAATAAACAATCCAAAGTAAAAGTCCAACGCTACGTATAACGGAACTCGCATTATATTCGTCTCAATTAATATCACCCTCGTAAATAAGATATTTGTCCCGTTTTCGTGAACAGGCGCAGACGAGAGATGCCAACTTCCTTCGTGCGATTCTCCTACTCTCACAATAGTCGAAATTGAATACGACACGTATTTACGCGAAAGCGTAATTTCGATCCTCTATCCCGATTCACGTTCCCTCACCGAGAATTCATTATCCATCGCTTTATCCAATATATATTTTTGCTAAAGATTCGTCTCGAGCTACTTCATCTTCGTCAAAACAAAATTTGGATTATCAATTTAAGAGGAAATCGTCGATTGCGGAATACGGCGATTGTTTAAATGCGCGAACGATTTAGTTTTCAACTGTATATGTAGAGAGAGAGAGAGAGAGAGAGAGAGAGAGAGAGAGAGAGAGAGAGAGAGAGAGAGATACCGATAACATTACCGGATTCCCCGGAAGCTCCGAAGCACGTCGGTAAGTTCCAGGTCCTCTTATTGTCCTCGGCATACGATACACGCTCCTGCAGGTATGGCTGGCCAGGAAAATTCGCAAGCTCTCCCTATTTCGACGGAGCGCATTGGTCCATGGCGGAGTGCTCGTCTCCCGCTCCCGCAAGAAGGACGGACAGATCCAAATTGAAATGTAATGTATACCCCTCCCCAGCCCGTGCCCGTCCTCGTCCTCGTCCGTCGCCCTCTCGGCCCTCCACCCTCGACCGCGCGACTCCCCTCGATCGAAGATGGCTCACGAGGCCGCCGCGAGGGTGCGGCGGGGGCGAATGCGGTGGGTGGGTAGAGCCGGTATAAGTGTAGGTGATTTACTGCTTCGGGCTTAATGGAGGCTGTTTACTGCTAATTAAAACGAAGCCCCGTCCATACCGCCCCGAAGCTCCCGCCGAGGACCGATTCCACGATTTCGTGCATTCCGCGACCTACGGGGATTGTAGACGACGACGGGACAACGGGTGACACGCTCACGGGGGAGGGGTGGCTTGCGTCGGATAATGGCGCGGCCGATATAAATACGCGACCTCAGGGGGAGAAGTAGACGGATAACGGATGGATATGTTTTATTAACCTTCGGAGTTGAATGACATTGCTCGTGGACGATACAGATATGTGCGTAGGGTAAATTGAAAGGCAATTACGATATGAGACGAGTTAATTTGAAAGTAACGTTCATTTCTAGATAAAACGATAATTCAAAATTAAATGTATATTTTATGTCTAAAAATATTATAGTTAACGATCATATCGAATGCAAATAATTGTTAAAGATTTTCATCAAATATATTAGAGATTGCGGAATATTCCTAATGAATAAAAAAAAGAAATTTCAATCTCGAATTTTGAAATTTACGGGGATAAGAGTAGAATACGGTTTTTTTTCGCATTCAAAGCAAGATCCCGGCCAGTTTGAGATGTAATTAGCTCGATCTTTCATAAAATCGCGGGTTACACCCTCCTTTACTCGCGTAGGGTGGAGAACGCACGTTAGTCCTCCCCTCGGACGATAAACAATCGTTTGAGAAGCAAAGTTACTCCAATTAGCGGCGGGGGCTCCAAATAATACTCTCGCTTGCATCCTTCTCTCTCTCTCTCTCTCTCTCTCTCTCTCTCTCTCTCTCTCCCCACTGTCTCTGTATTTATAACGTAATTCCGGGCGGCTCTTCCAATAAGAGCAATCTTGCTTTCCTTTTCCTCGTTCCTCGCTTCTGCCCAATTAAATTGTACCGCGTTGCAGCGAGCGTGCATACTGCGTATCAATATCAATTATCCAGCGAGTGACACGCTGGGGCCGATTAAAAGAACGAACGAGAGAATGAGACGAATAGAGAGCAGAGGGAGAGGACAGAGGCAAAGAGAGGAGGTATAAAGGGCGGAGGAAGAGACGCGTAGATATAACGGGAAAGGAGGCTGTTAGGCTTAACGAGCGGTGAGAGTTGGTGAGAGTTGGTTGGCAACGTGCAATACCGAACGTACGCGAACAGCGAGAGGGTTGCATCAGAAGTTTATCACTACGTGAAAAAAAATCAGAAGTTTATCACTACGTGAAAAAAATCTATAATCTATCGAGCAGCACGTGTATCTTTTCACATTAATGCGATGCATTTATATATTTAAATTGTCAAGAAGAACGCTTTACCGTGCCCGACCGTGCTTCAGCGGGGACTTTATCATCGCAAATTCGACTATTACGTTGCAGTCCAGGCGCTATTTCGATAGCTTGATAAACAATTGCAGTTGCAAAATGGAACCGGGATGCAACAGCGGTTCTCGAAAGAACGCGATAAATTGCCAGAAAGCTTCGTCCAATTCCTGGGACGAAACACTAAGCAGATGGATTATGTTAAAGAGGTTGAAGAGTGGGATAAACAAATAAAACGAGGTGGGTGGTGCGAAGGGAACCGAGCGAAGACGTCAATACAGAAGAACGCGCTCGAGCAGCAGCGAGGATCGAGCTTAAGAATGGTAGAACAACCGAGCGAAGGAGGAGGAGAGGACGGAGAGGGGGAGAGCCGGCGAAATGGACGAGTCTTGTTGGGGGTTGAAAGGGGCGAGTGAGAGGGTAAATCTTAAATAAAGTGATATGGAGTACTTTCGTATAAAAGCTCCATTTCCAGTACTACTTTAGCGAATACCATCTACGGGCGCGCGCCCATCTCTTTCTCTTATGTAGAACTTTCGCAGGGATTTCGCTCTCGTGGTGAGAGCGATTGCCAGTCGTCCGCAGAACTTATCATTTGCGATTTTCTTCAATTATCGATCCCTCTCTCCCGCTCGACGTATCGCGACGTATTGTTCGTTGTACGTGTACGTGTACATCCACGGCACGGATGATATTTTCGTTTTTATCTCCGACGTCGACGTCCTTCGTTTAAATTCTAAATTCTCGCGGCAGAGTCACGAAGGAGCTACAAAAGAGGAGTACCACGGGTAAATGTAAATTCTCGATTTATCCGGATGAAATTACTCGGGCTGTAACGAACGAATAACATCGCGCGATTCCCTATCACCGGCGAACGTTAAGTGGCGTGAATTCGGCAGGGCCTCAATGGGACTTGAATAAATTTAATGGCAGGGCTCGAAGTCGCGGCTGGAGAGGCCCGAAGGCCCTCGCTAGGCGAGCAGGTGGTCGGCGTGGTGGGGGAGGAACGACCAGATCGACCGGTTTACATGGCTGGAGATCCGAGAACGCCTTTTACTCCCTCCTACCCCGCCCCTCCCCATCCCTCCCCTGCTATCACGGAGATGCCAAGTGTCGGTGGGGCCAGAGGGAACGATCGTGTATACACGCGGGCGCGCGAGTGTGCGCCGATGTTCGCTCACGCGCGCACGAAGGATGGAGGCAGCAAAGGGTAAAACGCGAGGATTTAAGAAACGGACGGTGATCTTAGCGTGTGGTCTTTATAGAATCCTTGAACCTAAGCACCTGCCTCGGCATACGTGTGCACGCGTGCATGTGCGCATGAGCGCGACGCACGGACAGATTGAATATCTCTACCTGAAAATCGTCCACTTATCGTGGACAACATTATATAAAACGTATCTGATCGTTCTCGCTACGGTAGGAATAAACGATTTGACGTTTATATACGCAAATGTTCGTTATTTCTTAAAGAAAATAAAAAAAAAAAAAAAAAAAAAACTTTCTCTCCTTTCCCGAGGGAATTTTCGCATATCAGTACACCAGCACTTTCCTCCTCCGAGCTCGGGTTTAATTTAATGTCCAAATAAGTCACGCGTGAAAAATGGCAGCGCGGCTTATTGTTAATTTCGATCCGACAATGGGCGATCTCGCAGGAAGCCACGTCTAAAGGCCGTTACACAAAAGGAAGGAAAGGGAGACGGGACGCGCGCGCGCGCGCGCGCGCGAGCGCGAGCGCGAGCGAGGGGGGCCGAGATACTCTTAAAAGGTGTTGTTAAAACCACCCTGCGCCGTGTAAGACATTTCGCGTCGGCACCTTTAATTAAAGCCATAAATCAATGTCAATTAACCTGGTCACGGGCCGACGCGCAATTAATTATAATTAACAATTAATAATACAATAATTAGTCGCCGGGCACAGAAAGTTTTGCGAGTCACCGCGCGCGGGACAGCGCGCGCAACTTTCCGAAATGTAATATAATAGCGATCTCTCTAATGAATTCGTCCTCGAGCCTGCCGCCTTTATTAAAACGCGCGTCTCGGATCTTAAGCCGGTTTCCGAGACATTTTATTAAAAGCAACGGAGCATCCTGGCGGCCATCGTATCCAAACGCGAGGCGACCTTTGAACCGTTCGAGCACGTTCCTCCTCCTTCTTCGTGCTGCTGCAACGTATGCTCGATGTATCTGCGATTTTATTAACTCGCTTATTTTCCTTTTAATGCTAAGCGCAGATGGAGACCGTTAAAGACCGTCTAGACCAGTTGAAATCATTCGAATCAGAGTTGAAGATTATATAAAATGAAACAATTTTCTACGAAAACATTTTCTAATTTCGCGCGTCCTCATTGTTCCCGCGTAATTGCAGTTACATTTCATCGACTCGCCGTTCTATCTCCCTGAATTTTACTCAATTCAGTCGTCATTTCCGGCTCCAATCAGCCATTAGTCAATCAATCCTTTTATCCTCCACGCTGCCGTGGCGGGATGAACGCCCCATACAGAGAGCTACAGAGAGGTAGACGAATCGCGTTATTTCCCGCACAATTTCGCCACCACCGGAAGGTGTCGGTAAATCAGCGGCTTAATGAATTCGCCCTTTTCCCCGCGTGGAGTTTCGGGGAAGCTCACGGGATTTACTCTCCCGGTTATCTTTACGAGTCGCAGAGATACGCCTCTCTTGTCTCGCTTGTCGCTACAGAAGCGGGACGGTGTTACCGGGAGGAGGGGGTGGGTGGTGTGGTTGCGGGACCGGCGCGGGCCAGGAAGTTGTCGCTAAATCTCCGCTGACATCTGACTGGCACGCTCCCGAGGCGGGACGCGCGCTTACCCGTTATGATTGTTAAGCCGCGCAACAGACTCGTGCACGCGTGAGGTAATGCGACACCGATTTAGACCCCCGCGGGGATGTCTGTCTCGCGAGAGAAATTCTAGTATTTCAGCGCACTCCGAAGAAACGCGAAAGACATTTTCCTCTTCCTCGAAACGTTTCCTCGTTTCTCGATGAATTCGCACACGTGAGCGCGCGCGCACACGTGCATACTTCTAATACAATAACATGACCGTAATGACATGACTACTTGACGACGGGTACAAGTCTCCCTTAGGATACCGGGAATTTATATTGCTTCCACTTGATCGGGAGGGTTGCGCGTGGCAACTTACTACTCGAGTTCATTAATATAAATTCTACATTCTAATTGAAGCGAGGCGCGCAGTGAAACATTCGATTTTTATTTCGGTTTTTACGCCGTAAACTCCCCGCTTGTAGCCGTGGGAGAGTTAAACTTCGTCTTCGCCGGCATTGTCGTTCCTTCCATCATACTGTAATGACACTTTTACACTTCGGATAATGTCGCTGCAAAGGCACTCACAATGTGACCGCAGCGAGCGCAAAAAGGAGTGCGCGTGCGGGCGAGCGTACAGCCGGGTGAAAGAGGGTGCTGAGCGGGGGGGGGAGGGAGGGATAGTAGCTACGTGTGTATAGGTGCGTATAGAAAAACGGAGGAGCGGAGAAAGAAAAACAGTCGAAAAAGGAGCGGCGCGTTGGCGGAACAAAAAGGAACTAAACTCATTTCCGAGGCATTAACCAATTACTTTTTGCGAAAGGGTGTCGGTTACCTTCAACTTTCTACCCGTCCCCCCACCGCTCGCCCCCTTCCACTATCTCTGCTTCAGAGGCCGCTACACTCCCGCCCTCCCTTTCATCCCCGTCGTTCGTTAACCAACTCGTCGACCGGGCGAATACGTTAATGAAGAAAAATATAAAGCAGACTGATACAGGGGGAGGTTAAAAGGAGGTGGAAACGTATCGGCAAAGAGCGCGAACGACAAAAATTCCGAATTCACCCCTCGGAGCACCGATGGCACGTTAAAGGAAATACGAGACGAAGCGTGCACTTCTGTTAGCCGGGGATCACACGGCGAATATGGCATCCCTCGCTATCTCTGTCTCCCTCCCTCCTCTCTCTCTCTCTCTCTTTCTCTTCCTCTTCGTCAACACCGTTCGTTCGCTTAACAAAAAAAGGAAAAAAAGAACTACAAAAAGCTCCGTCGAGATAAGTGGTAACAATCTACAGAATAGAATAATCGACATTAATGGACAAATTCTGAATGTGAGCGAGCTGCCGCATTCACGCTCAATCTGCCGCGCGCTTAATTGCTATTAGGGATGCAGCGAGAGTATTCGGCAACTATTTGGTATTCGGCGTATTCGACAAATTTACCCAATATTCGATGTGGCCGCATAGTTAATACTATTTAGCGTGCTCGTATTCCTTAGCAGGTAACTGTAACGTAGCGACCTACCTTGAAGACGGGGATTAATTCGTCGAGGGCTCGCATCGCGTAAAGCTATGAGATACAACGTACGGTCAATCCGTGCGGATCCAAACGTTAAATTTCATTACGGTCAATAGAGTCATTACGCTCGCCGAACGCGCTGTTTATCTTAGATCGCATGATCAGCTGGACATCTTTGGGTGACATTTGACCGGATAATGGCTGGGGGGTATTACGCACTCGAATAGGTGTAACATGATTATGAGATGCGCGGCCGGTGCGATGAACGACGATGTTTCGCGCATTTCGTTCCGCGCTTTGGAAGATACCGAAGGATATTTCCTATATTCGAGCCAGGAATCTGCCACATTCCCTGTGCTTTATTATAACCTACAAGAATAAATTTCAAAAAATATCTCGAATAACGAGATCGGCGAACGGTCAAAGTGTCTTTCACTTTTTTTTTATATTTTTATTTTATAAAGCTTGAATAATAAATTAAAGGAATGTTTAAATGTAAACATAATTTCGGGGAGCGAGGGAAACTGAACGTAATCGGTCGCGTGCAGACGACGCAATTACAATCGTTTTGCCCATAAAAGACCTCCCTCCAGTCAACCATCCGGCAATATAGAGGCCGGGCAACCAGATCTAATATCTCACGTCTAGGAGGATGCGCACATATCATATTGTTAATCTCAAAACCGCGTCTATAAGAATCCACTTAATGAAATTTCCCCCGTACGACGGCCGCGCAATTGGTCGGCTCCAGGGGAAAGCCCCGGTTCCTCGTGTCCCCCGTGCCTGCACGCCGGTGGCATTGTGGAGCAATTAATAATGTCATATTGCACCCCCTCGGCGCCACCCCTACCCCTCGTGCACCACCCCTCCATCGTAGTGGCGTCTCCGACTAAACGCTCATGGTACCACCGCTGTACCACCACCATCGACACTACTACCAACCCCTGGCGCACGGTACATCGCCCTTAGCACCGAGGGCTACGTAGGCACCTGCCAGGGACGACGACACGGCCCTTACAACCCTGAACAAATTACATTAAAATTAACAGGGTTCTAACAGCGTTCGTTGGGTTAGATTTAAATGCTATTAACGAATAAAAAAAAGATTCTGTAAATCCGTAAAAGTAAAAAATATAAAACTTAAAACTTTATAAATTTTAAGATTTACAAAATAATATTAAGAATTCAAGTACAGTTTAAAAATCAAGAAAAATTTAACGAATCGGGGAGTCATAGATTTACAGAATTCAATTCACAAATAAAAAAGAAATAAACAAACTATATAGAACTATATGTTTCAAGAACGTAATAATCCAAAGAAAATCCAATGTTTCAAGAACGAACGCTATTTGTTTAAATTCCAGGTAGCTTCTAATGACCAAGTGGCGCGACGCACCCTTCATGTCTTCGGCCCTGATATCTACCTACTGTGCAAGAAGAGGACGGAGGGTGGATGGAGGTGGGCACCCTGACTGCTAGCTCGGATATAGGCTGTTGTGAATATTACATTCCCTGTGTATATAGACGGTGTGCGCCCGGGTAATGCTCCGAGGCACGAGGGCAGAGTACAATAAGACGGCGCGCGCAATTAATTTTCGAGCTTTTGCTAATTAAATTTTTGCCCGTCGCGCGTGCCGTCGGGCCCGCGTCTATTATGCCCGCCAACGTTATTGACAGTTTCCAACCTATCCTACCGCTTTATCGGTTCTGTTCGATTGTTCGACGAAGAGGTTAATCGATAATTTTTCTCAGATTTTTTGCGAATGTGACAATTATACATTCTCCAAAAAAATGCAAATATTTCGCTATTATTAACTCGTTAATTCTTATTCGATTAAAAATGAAAATCACTTCATTATTATTAACTCGTTTATTCTCATTCGACATATTTATAAAACTAATTGTAGGCTATTGTGTTTTAGGACGTAGCAAATGTCATACATATAGAGATCAATAAACAGACAAGAGAAAAATCATAAATCTCTGAAAAAGAGTGCCCAATGATCCGGTCGGGCAATTACACCACCATCTTGTGTTCGTACAAGTGCCGGTAGATCCGTAGAATTCATAATGGGATTCCCCCAGGATCTCTAAAACTTCTAGGAGTCGTGTGCTACGGAGCGTGATACGGTAACGAGGGAGTTCAAGGTTAAAAGCGATGGAGACGGAATCGAGGGAGAAAAAGAGAAAGAGAAAGCCTGATCGGAGTAAAGAGAAAGAGAAAAAGAGAGAAAGTTATAATGACGAGGACAAAAGAGAGAGAGAGAGAGAGAGAGAGAGAGAGAGAGAGAGAGAGAGAGAGAGAGAGACCAACCGGACGATTTCGCATAGTAAGTGAATTACAACGATGTAAGCCGCACATACAATCGATATATTGACCGTAACGCGGAATTTATAAACAATGTATACGTAACAGTATATAACACCGTACACTCTTCGCAGATTCGCTTTAAAGCTTAATGTAATCGATTAACTTCAATGTCGCAATAAAAAAAAGTATTTTGTGCTTCCAAATTTTCCATTCACTTTCAGAATGTAATTCTAAAGAATCTGTCCTCGCGTAATCGCGACGTTACACAATCGAGCAGATCAAAGATAAACGTTCTAAATTTATTTAGAAATCCACAGGAAATCCACAGGAAATCGCTTATACTACGAAGCCTTCACCTACGCATATTTTATACAGACAGTAGTAATATAATATAGTTTCCTCGACAAAAGTTGGAGTGTTTCAATGCTCGACATAACGAGAGTTCACGTGTAAACGTGAAAGACTCGTCGCGGGCCCACGAAGAGTTCAACGGGAGGGAGGGGAAGCCCGCCACGACGGTAGGAACGAAAGGGGAAAGGTGGAGATACGCGGGTAGGCGGACACACTATACAAAGACAATGTGTTTGTTGTCGATTAGCGGGAGGACGAGGTGAGGTTTTTACGAGAGTTTGGGACGGGCCTCGGCCCGGCGAAGCGCAGTCGTTTACAGCCGGAAAGAATCGGGGCCCGTGGCCCAAATGACCCTTACACCCTCTCCGGTCGCCTCCTCCAACCGTTCGCCTCCGTCAACCTGCGCCGAGATTTACGGCAATTCGCTTTTTGCCTCCTTTAAGGGCTTTCGTATTATCTTACTGCCGCCGTTTCTGCTTCCTCCTGCGAGTAAACCTACTTTACCTCCTACCCACCACTCTCCTTCCCGTCCCCTCCCTCCCCCCCCTCCCCCTCTTCCAGCTCGTGCCTACACTCGACGATATCTTCCTCCTCCTCGATACGAACAAGTATATTTGTACGAGTATGAACGGGTACAAGTGTAACGCAGACACGAATGCAATGGAACACCTGAGTCCGTAATTATTTCGGGGAGGGAAGGGAGAGAATGGTGACGGCGGAGAGGGAGCACACCACCGGGAGACTTTAATTACGTCAAATTCGATTAGACCGATATACGTGCGCGCGGGTCGTAGAAAGTTTTCTCCTTATGAGACTTATGCAAAAGACCCGTTCGGCAAGCGTGATTTTTCAAAATAGTAAACAGTAAATAATTCACATTTCTAAAACAGTATGCACAGTGGAGGGCGAGTAATATTTTTTTTTTTTTTCTTGAAAAAGAGAATTGTTGTTCGCGCGCCAAGCAAAGGTCAAAGATCAAAAGTGAAAGGCTTGCACATTAAAACGAACTAATTTAGGAATAAAGTATTATCCATCGGGATACTTATAATGTTAGATTTGAGCGATAAACGAGCGCCCGATCGATTTTCAAGTAGAAGTGAAAGGCTGTAGACGATCGACCGTTTAATAACGAATCTATCTAAACGACTAATTGGATTCGGCTAATGTTTAGTGCTTTTACAGGCATCCTGTGATTTATCGCCGAGATATGAGAACAGGAAACCTAATTAATATAACAGCTTTCTAATAATCCCCTGCAGAATTATTATCCTTCTTAGGATGTATCTAATATAATCATCTGTATATATATATATATATATATACATTTCTTTTCGTTTGTACATCAACCGGAAGATCGATAGCTGTGCAAGAATGCGATACCGTTCGACGTCGTCGTCGTCATCGTCACATTCCATGACACGGGAATCTCTGGCTGCGTAGAATTCTAAGATCTCCTCTGACGTCTGCTTAATTAATTACCATCCGCGGTTTTAATTAGCCGGGGCTGCTGCCTGCGTTCCCCCTCTTGGCCTCCCTCCTGGCCTGGCCTCCCCTCCCATCCCTCTCGCCCGCTCTGCTGCCTCTCTTTTCACGTCGTTCCGTCTCGGTTCTGGTCGTGGAAAATCGTGAGAGTTACGTTAGCGAGATCTCCTACAATTATACGCACGCACACGTCGCTGTTCCGAACCGACCGTAACATGTCCACACCTTCAGCACGCATCGGATGGCCGCTATTCTTCGTAACGCATAAGTGCGCATAAATGCATGACGCGCACGCGTATATTTCTTATTATATAAATTGCGATGGCGCGACGATATCGCGTCCACGAACGTTTCGCGCGTTCTGCGAGAGAGAGAGAGAGAGAGAGAGAGAGAGAGAGAGAGAGAGAGCAGAACGCTCGTGAAAAAAAAATTACACAGATAAAATTATCTATTTTTAGCGGACGTACGACTAATTGGTCGTATTCAATTTTCAAAGAGAGACAATGTCGAATCGTTGACAATCTCTCCTAAATATATTTGATTTACTTTCGATATCGGCAACATGGATTAGCACTGACAACAGTTAAATTACTTCCAGTTTTAACGAGCCATGAAAAATCGATCATCAATTTAACACTCGTTAACGAGAATTTGAGAAAGGTTGGTGAACTCGGCCATAAGAGTTGTTTACTTTACTCGTCGAATCCTATTGAATACCATCGAATTATTATATATGTGTCCTTACATACGCCGATCGTATTCAGATTCCTCATAATTTTCGATTGTCTAAAAAAAAGTATTGAATTTTGCATAATTTTCGATTGTCTAAAAAAAGTATTGAATTTTGCAGCTCGAATTATATTCCAATATAATTAGCGCGATACGTTGTTTATAATTAAAATACAAAAGACCGTGCGCCAGTCGTCAAGAAGAAAGTGGCAGAGGGTACACAAGGGGCGAGAGGGTATGTTAATTTAACGTGCACTCGCGCGATCATTGTTTATTATTATGCATGCTAATGGAGGTCTAAGGGTTCATAGGGTTTCGAGCACTCCCATTCGAGAGGATTTTGCTAATTCCGTGCTAGGGTGGTTTTAACCGTGGGTCATAGTACAAAAAGAGAGCGGAGAACAGAGAGAATTAAGTATATGCAGTTTCTTTACGAAAGAGAGGGAGGGAGGGAGGAAGGGGGGAGGAAGGAAGAGAGAGAGAGAGAGAGTTCAATATCTCCTAAGTTTAGATTATCTCAATGTTTCCTGATACGTTTCAACTTCGCCATTTTCTATTCGCCTCCGCTTTAACTGACGAGAAATTTACATATCATTTAAAACGTTCCATACCGTTATAAAATTTTAAAATATTCAATTACATTCTCTCGCCCTCGTTCGTTAAATTATCTTGAATATCCATAATATCGATAAATATGTGCATTATTGTTATTATCGTTAACATAATCGTAGCGATTGAAAGACGCGTCCCATTAATCAACCGGCGGCAATATTGACGCATCAGGAATGTTAGAAATAATAAAATGCGCCACTGTCATATATATATATATATATATATATATATATATATATATATATATATATATATATACAGAGAGAGAGAGAGAGAGAGAGAGAGAACCCTATATTCCCGCCCCTCTTCTCATCAATATACGGAGTAATATTCATAATGTAATGGAACTGCCGTAATGTAAGCTAATGCATCCTGCAATTTCTTGAAAGCACTCGAATAATTCAGCAAAGGCAATGTATTCCTAATATACTTAGAAACTCTCTGATATATTTATCTCACAATTAGGAATTCGCAATCGTTTTACAGCTGTCTAAATTGTCCAAATAGCTATCTCGCGTCATGTTTTAAATAAGAAGGGAAACACACCGTAATCAAATTAATCCTGTCAGAGGTATGCGGTCGATTATGCAAATGTCGTTATTCCATTTGTAGCAGCCAACAAAATCGTCGCCCATTTCATTCCCATTCGTACTATTATCTTATTCTAATTAAAAAAGAGGATAAGATTCGTTCGAATGACAAACACTGGAAATTATAATTCGCGCGCGCGCGCGCGAGAGAGAAAAAGAGATAGTTTAAACAATAAATATTTTTAAGAGTCGCGCATGTTTTGTTACTGATAAAATAACATTGCTTTTAAGAAAACATAAACAATGTCAGGAAGTTTATCGGTATTACTGCACGAGTATATAAATAGTATCTCTATTTTTTTTTTTACTCTTCGTTAATACCGTTATATATAAAGTAAAATAAAGGGAGCGGGGGGGGGAGGGGAAAAAAACCTGGTCGCACCATTAATGTTACGAATTAACGATAGATGACAAGCGGAATGAGTATCACGAACTTGTCTGGCGCACGCGCGTGCACACACGCAGTCTCGCGCACACACGTTCGCGGCGTGTTCACGCATACGCACGTACGCGCGTCACACCATCGCACCGATATAAACTCACTCACATACGTGAAACGGCTTTTACTTAGGCGTTCCGTTACCATACATTATCCCAGAGTGCTCTACAGGGTGACTGGATTGAGATTCGCGACAGGTGGGCCGCACGACCCTGCGCCATATGGAATTGACAAGTTTTTACGCGGTTGCTGCGGAATTGCGGGAAACTACGGTGTATCGCGCGTACATGTACAGGAAAAAAAAAAAAAAAAAAAAAAGATGAAGAAAACAATGAGGGACAAACAATGAGTATCACATTTATTCCGCGTGTCTGATGAACGCGAGGGGACCGATAAAATATTCAAGGTCTTCGTGAAACACGAATCGCACCGGCTATGCGGTCTGTCCGAGATCGCGAGCATCCACGAGGTGAAATAGAAACGAAGCGGACTTAGCCGAACTGCCTGGCATCGAAGTTAGTTGGAATTTGTTTTCGCTACTCGAGGCGTATAAATCGTTTTTAAATATCGACGTTTTCGCGCGGGCTCCGCAACTTTTTATAATAATACGATAATTAAAAATCAGCAACAGCGTTACTTTCAGGCTTTACTTTGTTATTACTACGGCGGACGCCTTGGTGCATTAGCTTGAATACATCCATGAATATTATCCTGTACTTCGTCGAGGACTGAGGAGGGTGTCTGGAGACGTAGCGGAGAGGGAGGAGGAGGAGGAGGAGGAGGAGGAGGAGGAGGGGGAGGGGGAGGGGGAGGAGGAGGGGGAGGAGGAGGGGGAGGAGGAGGGGATGAGGGGGAGGGGGAGGAGGGGGAGGGGGAGGAGGAGGAGGAGGAGGAGGAGGAGGAGGAGGAGGAGGAGGAGGAAGAGGAGGAGGAGGAGGAGGAGGAGGAGGAGGAGGAGGAGGAGGAGGAGGAGGAGGAGGAGGAGGAGGAGGAGGAGGAGGAGGAGGAGAAGGAGGAGGAGGAGAAGGAAGAAGAGGAGGAGAAGGAAGAGGAAGAGGAGGAGAAGGAAGAGGAAGAGGAGGAGGAGAAGGAGGAGGAGGAAGAGGAGGAGGAGGAAGAGGAGGAAGAGGACGAGGAGGAGAACGAGGAGGAGGAGGAAGAGGAGGAAGAGGACGAGGAGGAGAACGAGGAGGAGGAGGAGGAGGAGGAGGAAAAGGAGGAGGGCTAGCGAGGGGTCGGTATATAAGGTATAAGGTAGTCCATTAGCGTTAATATTATAAACGTTAGCTGCCCTCTGGCCATCCCCGTAACATACTCACGTGCGCCTGCGTACCTCTCTTCCTCCTCACCCTCCACGTCCCTCTGCACACATTCTATCTACGTTCACCACATACCCACCATCTTCCTTCCACGTTCTCTATCGCGGGTGTACACTCGTCTTCCGTTTCTCTCCTTCTCTCTTTTACCTCTCGATCGCTGGCTCTCTCTCTCTATACCTCCATCTCTTTCTCGCTGTCTTGCATATATTCCTATTTTTCACGTTCTCTCTCACATGTATGCACTCATCTTTATCCATCCTCGTCACACTCCAGTCATTCTATCACTCTCCGTTGCAACGGCGGTTTCCAATGCGCACCTACTCTATCTCCATCTTTGTTTCGTGCCCGCTTTATCTCTATCTGATTCTCTCTCTCTCTCTCTCTCTCTCTCTCTCTCTCTCTCTCTACTCTTCTTTCCTTCTATGCTTTGCCCTCTCATTCCTGTTCCCTCTACCTACACTCGGTTATCTCTGCCTCGATGTTCTCTCTCTTCCTCCCTCGTAAATTCATTTCGTCTCTTTTTAAGCTGTATCCCCTTCTTCGTCTCTCCATCTCGTAGAAATCCGCTCTGTCCCTCTCGCTCTTGTTTACTCTTCCTCCCTCTTTCATTCTCCGCACTCCAGTTTGCCTCTGCACGCACATGTGTGCGCGACGCGTATTCTCGACGAGTTACACGCACGCACGCACGCACGCACGCACGCACGCACACACGCACGCACGCACGCACGCACGCATGCATGCACGCCGCATGTACGTGCAAACGTACGAACACGTACATCTCGCGAAGAGCACAAATACAAGTCAATACGAGCGGCTAGTACACGCGCGTAAGTGCGATCGCGAGTAATGCGAGTGTATCGCGTATTGTGACAGATTTGATTGGTTTACACCGCAAATTAGTTCCTTGGAGAAGTTGGATAAAATTTGTAAAAAGCGATAAATAAATTTTCAAAAATATATAAATAAAATGATAAATGAGATTATATCAAAATAATGCTTCGGAATATTATGAATCTATGCCTGTTGGCCTGTTATCATATTTCGAACGCTTCATTCACTATTTCAGTCTTATCTGCAACGAGTACCGATTGCGCAGCAATAAAATTAATTATTGTATCCATGCTTCGATAAACCATTGAGAAATTCTCGGGCGAGAGGCTAATTAGAAGCACAAAATTTGTACGTTGAACAGGTTTGGTAAAATGTCGACAAAACCGCGGAAGCATCGATAATAATGCGTGCTGATGGTCCATTTAGGTATTAACCTCGAGCATAATATTTATCTGCCCGCTCTAAGTAATAAATCCTCTTTGTGATTAATGTATCGAGGATTATTTCAGAAAAAGCGCTGCCTCTCGCGAGGCTTCGACGTTTTTATAAGCCCGGATTTATTCTATTAATTTTCATTAATATGTACTCGATCATTAATTATGTCTATATACGTAAAATTAATTTCTTTTTGCCTCTCAAAGCTCGTGAAAGTTGCATTATAAAATACCGTGTGACTAACGCGCGAAATATATCGATCACTCGTGATTACGCGTAGCCCATATTTTTAATAGATATAGATACACATATCTGTCTTATTACTTATTTTGTTTGCTAAAACCGTTATCTACGATAGTGCCCAAAGAGTTATCATTAGCCATCCACAGAAAATATATAGCGGCGTATGTTTATTGACGCTATCTAACACGATTACGCGTACATTTGTCATAACAAACATGATGCAATCGCATAAATTCACGTGCTAATGTGATCGACCTATCGACCGTCAATGTTTTCTCGGCGTTTTTACACAGCGTTCGGTTATCGTAATTCTTATATATAATCTCGAATTATCTCCGACTCGAGCATTGATAAAGTTCTCATCTAAGCAGCCTCATTATCGTAGCGGTCTGAGACACGGTAGGGAGGAAACGCGAAATCGACATGGACTCGTTCGCGCTAGCAGACGTCTCGTCGTTGGAAAGTGGCAGTTTGCAATTAAACGACGATGTTATCGTAAAGGGCGGCCGGCTCGGTTCAGTGTGTACATGGCAGCGAATTAAAATGTAAATACTTGATTAAAGTTAATCCCGGGCAGGTGAATAAACCTGGTACACAAAGACAGAGAAAGAAATACGGCGTCCGCGTGGGGCGGTACGGGGGAGGGGGGGGGGAAGAGGAAAGCGAGATATCCATAGTGGTCCTAAGGGGTGCTTTTTATTGCCGCTTTTTATTAGCTGAGTAGGTGTACTTCGTTCCGCCGTTGCCCCTCAACTCTACCCCCGAAGCGCTCCGAGCCACCCTTAGCCACCAACCATCCATCCCCCTCCCGCCGCCCCGGTTTCGTTGCCCCTTCTGCCGTCGCTTCTCGCGACCCACCGCCTGCGGAGTCGTGCTGGCGTGTGGAGCGCGTCGGAGGATTGATTAAAACTAACGTTGCGCCAAGAATTACCCTGTGAGATTGAAAATTAAATTAATATACAAAACCCCCGCCCACCCGGGGCTAATTAGTTATATGATAGTAATTAAAAGTTAAGTATATCTTCGTGCGCGGACGTTCTAACGTACCTGTCGCTCCTGGCTGTCATCCCCAAAACGGCCGTGAGCAATCCTTTAGCCCCGAGTGAATATTGTACTTTAAAAAACGGTGTCGCTCCTGCTAACGAGCATTCCCGCATATTTTTGCCACGCCTCTGTTACATCTAATTATTAAATTAATTCTCATATATATTTAAATTCTCATTCGAAATTTGGCTTTCGGATTAACTCTCGCGGTACCGGCGGAAAAATACAGAGAGTGCGAGATACAAAGCCTCTCTCTTTCGATGTACTTTAATTTGCAATTTGACAACAGAAATGCATAAGCTTTTCGTTTGTGTATCGCTTACCACCGTCTGAGTGTTGCAATTAGCGTATTTTCCAAGAGAGTGTTGTAAATTGACGCGCGCGCGCGCGCACACACCCACACACCCACCCCCCCCACACACACACACACCCACACCCACACCCACCCACCCACACACACACACACACACACCCCCACACCCACACCCATATCCACACCCACATCCACACCCACCCACCCATCCACTCATCCACCCATCCACTCATCCACCCATCCACCCACACACACCACACACACACACACACACACACACACACACACACACACACACACACACACACACACACACACACACACACACACATTTACTATTGTTGGAAATCAAAAAATAAACGGACACGCGCAGCTGGCGTGACATTAATTCTCATTTGTTGCGCGCTATCTTTAGACGCAGGCGATCGGTATCATCGAGTACCTAGTAGAGCAAAAGACAAATTACCTGGCCGCTGCGCGAATCTCACGGCGCAACCTTGATACGATAGCACGCGCGTAAACGCGCCCTAGTTCCCTGCCAAACTGAAAATAGTCGGCGAACTAATATCGCGACGTTGGAAATATTTTATACCTACATACATTGCGCTCATATTCGAGCAACTTTCCTTACGAGTTATAACGCGCGCTTTATATCCGCCTTCGGAAATAATTTCGCTAACCGTGATTCTCCTTGGGGGAGCGCTCGGCGGCGTATCGCAATAACGCCGAAGAAAGGGAGAGAAGAGGGGGAGGAAAAAAGTCTCTCGCGACTTCTCTCTCTCTCTCTCTCTCTCTCTCTCTCTCTCTAAAAGTCGCGAGCCGATGCGCGCCGCGCGGTCACCACACTTTGAATTTAGTGTCGCGCGCTCCGCGCGATTATTTTCCGGCGAAAACTTTGGCTCGGTCCGTTTAACAATTTTCGCGGTTTGGTAATGGACCTGCAGAGAAATTTCTGATATCATCTAAATCCAGATTAATCCGCGGAATTACAGAATTATGGAGAATTATAGACTAATACTCCTCGTTTCTGATTACGCCGGCCATGAGGTTTTAATTGGTTCGATCGGCCGCTCGCGCATATCTGTCATGAGATAGCATCATGTGAGATGTACAGTACCGTCCAGAAGTCCGTGAATTAGTTGCTATAAAGAGAGAGAGAGAGAGAGAGAGAGAGAGAGAGAGAGAGAAAGAGTCTTTTACATGCGCGTCGTGTTTGCAAATTTGTGGACGATAACGTGATCGTCAAATAAACCTTATCGCAAATCGAGCCCGTGATTTTGAGAGAATTCGGGCATAGAAAAACCACTAACTCGATAAAAATAATAATGCGAATAAATCGCACGGAAAAACATGTCTGTCGCGTCATAATTTGCAGTTAATCTCGCATAACTAATAGAAAGCGCGTGCCAAAGGAAGAATAGTTCGTCAAATCTCGTATCCCGCTATTAACGCGACCGAGATACCTCTCACGAAAGATCGCATGTAAATGGAACTACGCAACTCAGACTTGGAAAATTATACGGTATAGAATTGGCCGGGAACCATCACCCGTTCGCAGTAAAGTCCTTTCTTAAACGTACGTAGAAACGGGGCAAGTTCGAGACTCTCGTTGTGTCGAAAATCGAAATGGCGGTTTCGCTGATTAGAATTTAAACTCGCAAACTCGGATCGATAATCAATAGCGTAATTTGTGCGTTTCCTCCGGGGAGTACGTAAGTGGAGGGGAAGGGTAGCATCTCCGCAAAGAATATTCTCGTTCGAGTCGAAAGTTGAAAACCGCTTGGCGGCGGGCCAGGGCTCACGTAACTACTTGTTTTGCCAAAGCTACGAGACGCCCGCCGCCCTTCGCCTTCCGCCACTACGGCGGCGTAGCCAGTCGATTTTCGAAAAAGGTTAACACCTAGTCGCCCGGATCCGACCGCGACGACCACGTGGCAGCGGACGCGCCTGCGTGTCCCGTTCTCTCTCGCAACCTTACTCGGAAATTTCTTCTCAGTCTTCTCGTAGCTATCGGTCGGCGCGATGCTTCCGCCGCGGAAAATATTTCCGTCTGCCAGCGGTGAATGTGCGGGGACAAGTGGCATGCGGACGCGGGCGGTTGTCGGAAAGCAAAGCGCTTCGAGGACAATTCTCGAATTTAAGATATTCCCAAAAAAGTGTCGTAGACTCGATTGAATTTAAATGTATTATAATAGATTCTCGTATTTAGAAATCTCGACGACACAGACGAGATCAACGATCTTAGAATAAAATGTACTTAAAGATCCGAGATGCTCCGAGGTTCGAGCGCGAAACCGTAAGCTCGCACAGTTGTCACGAATTAGAATGGCGACAAACGCGTGCCACGAACTGTGCTGGACATTAAACCCCTGAGGGTTAACGCCACTCCTGTGAGTACAAACGCGGGAACTTTGGTCGAAGAACGAGAAATATTTTGATTGCTGCTGTGTAAACGAGGATTTCACACATTGGACATTAACCCTTCGCGACGACAAAGACAGGCTATACAGAGACAATGTTTTCCCATTTGCAGGTAGACGACACAAGTGTCTCGGAGAAAAAAAAAAAGAATTACAGATACAAGACCTACGATATATACATATATCGAGTAAATGAAGAAAAATCTTCGATCAAAAATACAACCTCGCGTTTCCGATTAACTTTTTTGAAAACTGAAACTTATATTTGCGATGAATAGTTTAATTTTTAAACACATATTTGCCACGAAACATGAAATGTTTAACTACGACTTGTGTAAATAAATGAGATGTGGATCGAATCGAGCGCCCTCCGATTTTTAATTTATATATATTGTATGTACAAATTTAATAAAATGTGAATTTATATTCGCGCAGAAGCGAATAATTTTTTAATTTATATTATCTGCAAAGCTTTTAATATTTAATTAATAAACGGATGAATAAGTAAAATCTGGATTCATGTGACCGGCCCATTAATTTTTCATTTATATATTTTCCAGTAAATAGAGACGGTGCTTACATTTGCAATGGATATTTTAATTTTTAAATATATTAAAAATTTATGAGTATCAGTTAAATTTATATGCAATGCATGCATCAATTTTTATGTATATGCAAATAAATAAAGAAAAGTATATGAAGACGAGGAATCCTTAATTCTTTATCTCCCCTTTATGTTCAAACAGGTACAATGTTAATATTAATTCCGACGTTCATTAATTTATTAATGTATGTATGCCGATTTCATCGAGAGATTTATCTTGTATAAAAGAAATTCTACAAATCCTAGCGTCTAGAGTTTCATACCTACAATCGATCGATTTCTCCGTAACGCATCGACAGATTGTGCTTACAGGAATCGGATCATTGAATCGAAGTGAGAGTTACGCGCTTATCGACTACCTCGATCTTCCTCGAAGTGATAAAAAGCTAAGTTATCAGGAGTGTACACACTCACCACGATCGCCGGCATGCGTAGGCTGTTGAATTGATCGAACCGCTATCTAGATCCTCGGCTAGATCCGATGGCAAACCAGCACTGTTTTTCACTTTTAGACGACGACGATCCCACGTCGCGATCCTCGTAGATCGGCGACCGTCTCCTCACGGCCCTCTCTTCTTCTTCCTCTCTCTTCCTCTTCCCCACCCCCCTCCCTCTATCTCTCTCTTTCTCCTCTCTAGCTGCTTCTCACACACGGCACACACAGGCGATCCTCACGGCGCGCCGCGCAGCAACGCAGCGACGCGCGACGGCATCGCGAGCAGGTGTCCACAGACCGAGTCCTCGTGCCTCGCGCTCGCGAGGATCCTTCGTCCTGTCCTCCTCTTCGGGCTATCGATCTCGGGAACGCACGCACGCCGCGCTGCTCGTCGACCACCGCGAACGCGCCCGCCACTGCTCCAGCCGTCCGCTTCTCGGTCTCGGACGCGCGCTCCTCTTCGAGGAGTTCACTTTCGATCAATGGAACGTTGTGAGTTCGTACGCTCCTCTCGGACGACGTCGATCCATGAAAGATCGTGTATCGCTGATCCGCTGATTTAACCGACGACGATTACATTATACAGACGAGACAATCTCTCTCTCTCTCTCTTTCTCTCTTTCTCTCTCTCTCTCTCTCTCTCGTATTGTGTTTTTACGATCCGCTTGCCGATGTCAAAGATTTTCCCCGTCGTGATCGTGAAACTCATCAGGTGCGAAAAACACGCGATCAATCGATACGATCACCGCGACAGCTTCTCACTGATCTATTACGTTCTCGACGAGCAGTCGGGGATTGACTTTTTTTCAAAGACGAGGAGATCGAGGACTGAGTGGAGCGAGCCTCGAATCACTTCTCGATCGCAAACACATTTCAGCACTCCGTGACACCTTCGTGACTCGCGGGATCCGACCGATTCGAACGCGATGATCACTGAAAATGTATCGTGATTGCACACGGAATGAACTCTCGAGATACGTTCGGCCGTGGTCTAAGCAGCAAACGACCGCCGCGTGTACGCGCGCCTCGGAGAACGCGAGGAGAGAGAGAGAGCTCGCTCTCAGTGGAGCTCGGCGTGACTCCTAACGCGACACATTCCGCGAACTACACTCTGGGACTCTGGCCTCGACTTTTAATCTCGCGCGCGGATCCTCGCGCCCCGACCCTCTCGCGCCACAGGCGCTTAAGTCAAGGTGAACCGGAACACGGCGAGCGCGAGAGCACACCGCGCGACACGCAGAAAGCGGAGCGGCGACAGACCGATTCGCGCTGCACGAAGTCGGACGAACGAGTGGCAGCTGGAGGAGCCGCCGCGTCGTCGGCTTTCCCCCACCATGCGGCACGCATCAAAGTAGCGGGGAGAGCAGGGGAGAGCGCGAGAGAGCGCGAGAGAGCGGTGCGCGCGGTGAGGACGAGGACCGGGCGCGGGAGGGATGGCGCGCGGTCTTCGGAACCGCAGCGGCGGAGGGAGCGGAGAATAGATGGACGTCAGGGGCGTGAGTGAAGGAGGGGCATCGATACCGGTCCCTCCACGCCGCGGGGCCCCTTTCCCCTTTCCACAGTCAGAGGCGCCCCTCTGCGCCGCGGCGCGCGCTCCACGCGACTTTGCGAGTGAAACATTTCGCGGGTTTTGTGGACGGGCGAGAGGGGTAAGTGGAGGGAAAGAGGGCCGAGGGGCGCGAGGAGTGGAGAGGGAGAAAGAGAGATCGCGAGGGAGGAGAGAGAGAGAGAGAGAGAGAGAGACGGAGTGAGAGCGGAGCGAGTGGAAGAGAGGATTGGGTGGGAAGACAACAGTATTCCCGTTAATTGAACGACTCGCGCGGGGCGGAGGAGCTCGTCGCGGGGAAGCAGAGGGGAGGATTACTTGCAGTAATTACTTATTTTTATTACGCTCCGCCTCGTCGTGTCTCGCGCCAGCGAGCGGCCACGCTCTCGCACAGCGACATGTTAGAAATCTTTTCTCGCGTCCGCGATATTGCGAGACGATGGGCTACGTACCGGAAACCCGCCTCGAGTCTCCCCTAACTAAGCGTCTTAAATTAAGGCGAGAAAGAGAGAAAGGGAAAGAGGAAGGGAAAAACGGAGAGAGAGAGAGAGAGAGAGAGAGAGAGAGAGAGAGAGAAAAGTGAGAGACAGTGTCTACGATGTCGCGTTGATCGTAATTTCATCGATGTTTCGTAGCAACGATAATATAATTTCGAATTAGTTTGTAGTTCGTAAACACATACATCACCGATACGATCCGAAATTTATCCATTATTTTCAATATTTTCTGACATTCCAATTGTGAAAGAGATCGATTGTATTTAATACCGATCGAAAAATTCAATCTTATTTTCCTCGAGTCGCGAGCGGTCGACGCGACTGACCGTGCACGCTATGGCATTCCCTAATCGGGCCAACCGGATACTTGAGGCCATCCGACGGGTGAACGAACCGGTAAGGAACTGGATAAAACCGTTTCGGATCGACGGCAAGTCGGTATGCGATCGGCATCAGTTTTTCGAGTGATTATGTAGTAACACATCGAGTCATTATCTGCTTTTTTTTTGCCGCGTTGAACCAGACCGACTTATAGAGCCAATCTACATACGCGATATGCAATGTTAACTTCGTTTTCTTGTCCCAGTTTTTTTCTATTTAATGATCGCCTTAGCCTTGAATACGTTAAAAATAACGATAAACATTAGAGCGCGGAGTAATGTCTATTGACGATATAGTCGTGTAATCTCTGCGTATGTATAGAGCGACACGAATAATACTTCTATCTCGTCGCGACTAGAATATGTCAATTTATCGAGCCTGTAATATGGATCGATCGTAGCAAGCGATTATTTCACATGTAAATTCAATACGACGCATTTATACATACGCGGGACAGATTTGTGAATTCTAGGATTAAATTCCAGAAGTGGAAATGGGTAAATAGCCCTCCCGAGTTTCAACCGAACGGTT
Organism: Pogonomyrmex barbatus; assembly: GCF_055798465.1. Lineage (NCBI taxonomy): Eukaryota > Metazoa > Arthropoda > Insecta > Hymenoptera > Formicidae > Pogonomyrmex > Pogonomyrmex barbatus. Next base: position 9,600,820 of record NW_028297171.1, on the reverse strand, counting down.
CGCTCCGGTCCTCCGCAATGTTCACGGTTGCTGGACCAGAGTGCACTTGTCAAAACTTTTATCTTAGCTCGCATCTACCAGCGAGAGAAAAACACGGAACGGAGGTGAGGACAATAGCTGGTCCTGTGGATGGTCCTGCCGGAGGAAGAGCGCGGGCAAAGAAAAAGGAAGGGGAAAAAAAAAAAAAGAAAAATCAGCCGACAGAGGTCTCGGATAATTGCGACGGATAGTTCGGAAAGGCGCCGACTGGCCCTCCTTGGCACGCCTGTCAGAAGATATTAGGATTTCTATCGCGGATCCTGCCGTCCGCAAGACTCGTTAACGGATCTTAGGATTGTTCCTTTCGTAATCCAATAAGGATGAGATTCCACGCCGCGACTGTTTTATTTCTAGTCCGTTTGAAGAAACCGCCGACCGACTAACGACAACGGACGGAGAGTCGCGGCTCGAATCTTCGCCACGAACAATTCCGCGGCTGATTATAAGAAAATTAATTTACTCAAATCTAGATTGCATCTCGACGCGTCCTTGCGTCAAAATAACGCGCTTACGAGGAACACGCGCGGATAGCCAAACCTCATATTCAGAAACAAGGAAGAGATATCATATCGCGACTCGTGATGCCCCGCAGGTATATGTCTTGCGGTCACGTGGTGGTGACCTTAGTTCATTTCTGCTCTAGGGTGGTCGGCCCTTTGGACAGGTCAGTTCGGGATTCGGAAGCTGCATTGGGGCGGGGCGGACGTCAGATGGAAAGCAGTTCTAATTTGATACCAAGTCGGGAGGCCAAAACAAACAGCTGCATCTGATAGGCTTCCAACTGACATATTAGCGATCGAGCTTTGATGAGAATTGCTGTATCGTTGTAATATCGCAACGCGTATATCAATTATCATTTAGAATTACTTCTATTATTCTGATGTGGAATGGAAACTAAACGCGACTGCCTAAAGTCATATATATCAATCTTTTTAAATTTTCAACTGTAAATTGATCCTGACACGAGACGTTAAATTTTAACCAATAGCGAACGGTAAACGGCAACGGTAATGAATGCATCGATATGCTTGCCCCGTCTGGCATTATCACGTTTCCCCTTGCGGGAGAAGGCTTCGGAGCTTCTCAGAGGTCTCGTCGATTCTCGCGGGCGACTCTTGCTCGACCTTTTTTCCGCAAACTTCCGAAGGTCATTACGAGGTTCCCGAGAACGCTCGGGACTCGTAAAGCCTCGTCGTAAAAATCGCCAAAATACACGCACCTTACATGGTAGCTTCGTGTAGGCGGGTGTCATATCGCCGCAAAATCATTGCCACTAAAAATCAGGGGTTTCCGCAGCAAATTTATAACGGTCGTCCAACGGACGGCGTCGTGTGTGTGCCCGTCAAAGGTGTTGAATATTTCTCGCTATAAAAGAAGCAACATGCTGTTTATTAAAATCAAAACGCGAGAATGGTGGTAAATTTCGATTCATCCGCCGCAGAAGTCGTTTCACTCGTTCGGAACATGGCGATTAAGGAATTCCCCCCCCCCCCCATGACCTTTATTAAATATTTTCTTCGGTATTCCTACTGTTATAAATTTTCTTTAACCGTGATCATCGTTAACTATAAAAAATAATTTATCAATTTTTAGTTAGCGGTATCTCTTTGAGTTAATCAGCTTCTTTGATTTATTTCTTTAAAAAAGAAATACGAAATACACTTTGATAGGCACGAATGCTTGTTCTATTTTCGATTCTATTTGTCGAATTTTTTTCAACCGACAATGCGTATATCGACTTTAGAGGAAATCCGTCGTTTTTAGAAAATGCGAGCGGCAACAAAGAGCATGGGTGCACGTGGAGTTTTGAGGATCACAGTTCGGGACTTTCGCGGAGCAAATATGTTTTCGCGGTAAATTTGGCCGAGTAAATGCGACGTCGCGGGGCACCCTTAGCTTTATTAGCCTCCCCTCGTCCCCTCCGACGTTTCCCTCGGCCCGCGAGCCAACTCGATGCACGATCCCGATCCGTATATAATGTGCATGCGCGGAGATTTGCGAGGCATTATGCGCGCCCGCCTCTTCGAAATGCAGCTCGCATATGCGAGCGCTCGAGTACGCTTCGAGTGTTCGCGTAAGCTACGTAGGAAAAATATGTTCGACGGGGTGCACTTGTGCAAGGGTGGGTAATTGGCTCTCTTGATCGCAGGACCGCTTTTCAATGTCCCGCTCGCCTTTCCTCCGCCCTTCCTCCGCCCTTCCTCCTTCTTCCTGTCCCGACCTTCCTTGACCGTTCGCGTTGCTTCCGCCATTTTTGGTTCGTGCCTGACCCTCATTGTGATCCTATTGATGGGTCGTTTCTGATTTCGATATCGATTCGTACAAAATTCGTGGCGCATTGTTTTCAATTATTTTCCCGACTTTCAGAGCGCGCGTTTTTTTCTCCCTTTCCAATCTAGAATTATGCATATTGCATTACATTAATTAACGGAGGTTAACAGGACAATTTAATAAACGTTACAAAAGCAACCAATTCAATAAAACGCGGCGGTATTTTAATTTACGCCCGATCAATTATCGACGTGATTTACTGCGTAACGTAAAATGATGTGGCCGTTGTATGCTATTCGTTAAAAACTCAAAATCTCGCAACACACAGGCTAATAAAAATGCGTCGTACACGTACCAGCAGCGTATAGTACTGTAGCGGGAAAAAAACATTACACGCGAGCGAGTAACGTGGAACGATAATAGGAAAATACCGCCGACGCGCTCGCGTTCGGCTTCGACATTAAGTCCGCGATGGCGATAATGATAATAAAGAGTCGGCCAACTCGGAAGACAGGTACATCCCCTGGCGAGGGTGGCGGTGCAGGGGCGACACGCGGGGAACGAAAAAGCGCGTGTCGAGCCATTTCGCGCCGAGGGATGACACCCGAACACGCGGGAAACAATGCCGTGACACGATGTAGGTAATACAATGCAGTGAATGGTCGCGCGTATCATTATTCTGCTGCTATTGTTGGATGCCGGATGAGCGACATTTTTTTAGGATATCCTTCGACGAAACACCGTAGTAGACATAACAACTGTACTAACGCGATAACAATACCAATAAAAGAATCGCGCTGATAATATTTTCTTTCATTTTTTTAAATCTTGCGCGTACGCCATCGATTCTCCCTATCTTTCTCAACTTGTGGAAAAAAAAAACAAAAAAAAACTCCGAATCGACTAGAATAGATATTTAGAGAGAAGAATCATCTTTTACTTCGAATATTACTTCGTTTGTGCATTATATATTCGAATTATGAAAGAAATCGTGCGTGCGTTTTGTCCTTCGGGTATAGCGATAAAATTTGAACATTTCATCCGCGTAAAACGCATTGTGACCGAAGGCTAGAAGAGAAGAATTTCACTCGCAAAGATTAAATTGGCTGGCGGGCAGATCTCGCGGGAGTCGCTGAAATCTTAATTCTTCGCGTCGGCACGCTTTGAAAGAGGGTCCCGTTTTCATGGAGCAAGCCTCACAATTGTTGCATCGCTGTCGCACAAACACGTTGTACATACAGTTAGGTAATTATATTTACCTTTCTAGTTTTATTATTGATAACCGTCTGAATAAGAGACTTTTTACTTTTATTCCTTAACCGTCCGTTTTAATAATTTAATTAAAAATTCACTCACGAAATAAGCCTTTTTTTTTTTTTTTTTAAAGAGAGAACTCGTGTAGAATAGAGACTCCATTAACGACGAATGAAAATGGTCGAAACGACATGCTCGGAGAAAACTTTAAAACTTTAAAGAGGATGTAAATCAAATTACTCTATAAATAAATCAGAGACACTAAACCGAAGAATGCGACGCGTTAACAAGTTTAAATCGCGCGCGTTTCCGATCGTTATGCGTCGATGCGAAGATGGCATCTCGGCAAGGGCGGAAAGGTTTAAATAGGGACGATTCTAGGCAGCTGGATTCGCTTGTTCCCGGTCGACGGAAGTGACGTCGCAGCCGGAAATTCGTACTGGAAATTCCAATGGGTTCGAGAGGTCGAGGAAGGGAGAGGAGTGCAACAATCAGGGTAGACCCGGCATTACGTCCCATTCATCTCCTACTAGCGCCCCTTACCACTCTCGAACCGTATTTGGCTGACAATTCTTCATTTGCGTGTAGCAAACTCTCGTGCAACGTGGCGACGGCGAGGCGAGGTGTTCGAACGGGATGCGAACGCGAAGAATGTTTCGAAAAACCTAAAAACCGAACGATTGCCAGTATAATTAAGTGCAAGGGGATCTTTTACTTTACAACATTCACACGTCGAGTATGTCACTTAACGTGAAAAGAAATGATTCATTATTGCGCATAATTATTCCTTATATACGTAATACCATAGTTCCCGAATAATTAGTTTTCTAAAAAGCAACGCTCTCTGCAACGTGTTCTCCGCGTGTAAATGCGTTATGCGTGTAAACATTTAAGTGCATTCTGTGATGAGATGTGTATCGCGATAGCGGAAAATACTTGTTCGCTCGTAGACATCGCTACGACAGGGTCAGGCGGGCATTTCGCACGACACAGTTAGGTGCGCATGTATATAGAGACGTACGTTACATCGTCCCTTGGCTGGTATTGTCGGAGCTTACTAATCAGCAATACGAAACATGATGATTCCGTGATCTACTGATCCAGTTTAATTTAAAAATGAAATTAATTAAATTAATCTTTTAGCAGCTGCGACCTTATGTTTTAAGGTATCAATGCTTATATTTTCGTTGTTATGAGAGAAAATATCAAAGAGGATAATAAAAAAAAATAAGAATTGTACATAAGGAGAAAATATCAATTAAAAAAGAACAGATGGTACGAGTTGTGCTCCGCATGAAGCTGTTCCCCAGTTCCTGATCACTCTGAATGAATTATAATTGATTGAGCTAAGGCTTGTTTATCTAACTGATTAATAAAGCTGATTATTCTAATTAATAGCGGTATTTTGCATCGGAACGAGTAAACAAAGATGCGCCATTACTCGGTCAAGATTCATTAAAAGCGCAAACACGCCGAGCGTTTGCTCGCGGAAGCGAAATCCGCACGTTTTCCGATTCCGCGCTCGCGCGGTTAATTACCCATCGCGAGGTGTTACATGGTGAAATGTTTCGCAGGCGAATAGTGCGCGCCCGCGCGCGCGTTTCTGCGCTGATTACAGCGCGTTTACACGGAGAAAACTTCGGAATTATTCCCGATTATTCAAATTTGAGATCCTTGCTGAGTGCGCGCGCACCGATTCAAATTTATGCAAAAATCTGACAACGCGAATCCCTGCTCTTATTAATATGTATCAATTTGACGTCCGCCATCTTTTTTCGCGCCGCGAGACTTTCCCTGCGAATGTCCGTTCGTCGTTCGCGCTCTAAATTCTTGGTTTTTTTAACCAACCCCTCCCGGTTGATAGTCTCGGTTTGTTGTTCCAAGTTGTATAGAAGGCTAAATTGGAGCGTCGTGTGCAGCGCGGATTAAACAAAAATTTTTTATTATATCGGCTGACGAGATCACGCGAGATCAATCATCAAAACATATCACGAAACTATCGCGATCTTAATGCGCCAGACAAAGACGACAAGAATGAACGAGGCGGGCCACCCGTAGGGAACGAGGAATGTGGATAGAGGAACTGTCTCGCAGGGCCGACCGCGTTTGTCCTCTCGCCCTTCGTTTGTCCTTATGTTAAAAACGTTTCTTAAACCAATTACGTCTGTCTTTGATCTTGTGTATTTCGTAAAATCTAGTAATATATAAAACTCATAAATATGTAAAAAAGTAAGAGGAGCTTTTTCAATGCGAGTGAATATTTTTAATAAAAATTTCATAATCCCGCAAAATCTGAGCTTTGAATAAATACATAGACTCTGATTCATCCTAATGCTTGAGAGATTTCGATGTTCTTTACCTTTTTTACATTTCCCTATCTCGCTATTCGGTTGCTTCTGGGACTTTCTAGATCCCGTCCCCCTCCGCTGTTGCCCCCCATCTCCCGTACTGTTACAGTCTATCCCATTATAATTCCATGCACGCGCGTCCTCCCGAGAGATGGAAGAGTGTAAAACGACGGACACCTGGGCAGAGAGTTTAGCCGGTATTGTCGGGAGACAAATATGAGCTAATACGTCATCCCAGGACCTATTCAGACCCCGAGGCCGACGGCGACGGTGATCACGAATTGGCCTACACATAAATGCGCTTTAATTATTCCTTTCCACCGCTCCTCCTACCTGCTTTCGTACTCAAGAAACGCTCCTACAAACGCGACATAATAAGCGACGCTCGTTAAAAAGAACGAGCTATTGTTGGATCTTCGTCTACCCGGCATTGACTCGGAACTTTGGATTCTTTGTTGGAATAGAGCCCGAAGTCTAAACGTCTTCGCTGGCTGGCGGGTTGTATTATCATTTGCTGTTTCAAGAAACTTCTATCTATTACTATTTAAGACGTGCAACGTGACATACTTGTTCCAATAACTCCGTTCCTTCTGATTTCTTTATATCACGCTCACGAATTTACGATCGATAATGTCATCGATCGGCTGTCATATTAGAAGTGTTACGTTCATACTTTTATGTGCGAGCCATATAGATACATAATAATATTTTGCGAAAAGATCGTCAACGCTAACGGCGATTTCGGAAATCCATCGTCGAAATTTAGGCGAAAGTTAGATGGAACATGCCGTCGCACTCTGGCTTTGTTTTCCTTCTCTCTCGAAGGGGCAATCGCTTTTTTCTTCCTCCCTCGGGACTTCCGCCCGTGGCTGTTCGGGTATCCCTTCACGATAAACACAAGCAATGACTGCGATCAAAGCATCACGGGCCATGTAATTCGTGCAGGCTAGCAGATAATGCTGCATCAAATACGCCGCCTCGTTTAATTATTATTGCCGAAATAAATAAATAAATAAATAAATAAATAAATAAATAAATAAATAAATAAATTTGCTCGCCGCATTGTGCACAAGTTGGTCGGCCCGTCGTCATTTATTTCTCTCACGAAGTCGTGATATTGTACACGCAATTAACGACCGTCCCTCTTCTCTATTCACATTGCAACGACAGACAAGTTGATTATTAAATATCCGCGTATCGGAGACGATTAAACTGACATTTGCAATTGTTACGATATGTTTTCAACGGAGAAAAACAGAGAAAAATAACTTGCGGATTTCCTAAATATGTACACATTTGTTATAGAAATTTCTCCTGCATTATTGCAAACTTATCGAGTTCTTTTTTGAAATATATCATCGTGTTAATAGATAAGTCGCGGATAGATTAAAAAACATTTATAACAGCGTTGCTCTAAAAATTGATAATAACTAGGAAACTCTCCTGTTCTTAGAAAAATAATCTCAAGGAGATTAGAGAAGTCGCTTAGCGCGACAGCATACTGCATTCATATGCAAATGCCTGTCAACAGGTATCCTCCTCTGCTCTTCACTTACATGCGATAAGTTCTTTCAAAATTTTGACGATAATTAACGTAATCTATGCCAGATAACATCGCCCATCTTAAGCTTATTCAGAAAGGAAAAAAAAAAAAAAGATTCTAAAATTCTGATATATAACTTTATCACTCACATTTTGAGATTATTCTAGTTTGAGAGAGGGAAGTTTTATCTAAGTAAAGTCTTCATAAGTCGGTTTTTATGCTAACTCGCCACTGATAATACTAAGATAACTATTCCAATTACTCGAGATAGCCCGTACGATGTAGTAGATGTTTAAGGATGTAGCATTTAATGAACTGAGAGGATGAAAACGGTTGCTTGCACAAGAAGCTTGCGACGAAATAAAAAATTATTCTCAATTTCTCTTTAAATTAACGATTGCCGTGTTTTGCTTCAAGACATTGAATTAGCGATAAACTACGGCACTCGAATTTTAAAAGAATTCCGTTTAACAAACAAAATTTTTTTAATTAAAAGAGTGGATGTACAATCTCCCTCTTCATCTTTCACACGTTAATCGATCGTGAATCGATCGTAAAAAATTCACAAGTTTAATCTTAACCTATGAAAAATGCTGATCATCTTATCTACTCGTTAGAGTTATACTGTCTATAGCCATTATTATTCAAAATGTCGGAGTCCGAGTTGTGCGCATCGTGAAGAGGGATTATCGAGTTATGGACAGAGGAGGTGGGACAAGGGGAGGGGAGGCAAGGCATTCTCAAACTGTCGAATCGAATATCTGGGTAATGGCTTTCTAGGTCTCCCGCTGCCAGCAATACAGGCCCGTTCTCCGACGACGAGCGCGCTTAAATTAAGGACGGACCCCTCATTTTCTTAAAATATTAAATCATCGTCTTGGTGTCGCAGCGGGGCTGCCTGGACCCGAGGAATTAAAATTCATTGGTCGGAGAAACCCATGTCACCGGCCGAGTGCCATCGTAAATACCTGTGGGCTCCTCCCTCCCACTCGCACACCTTCTCTTTCCGTCGAACGAGATTATAGTAAAAATTATCCATGAAGCCGATAGATTTGCGATTAGATCTACGCATTTGCGTTCTCGATTTAGAGATATCGGAAAAAAAAAATACAAAAGTAACATAAATGCAAATGTATCTCGTGTCATAAGTTTATAAAAAATTTTATTCCATATGCAACGTCCATATAATATGAAACATAATACGTGTATCGTCCTATCAGATTCGATGCAATCTACCGCTAGATCGCGATAGATATGATCTGTGTGCCTATCTACCAAAATTATTAGAGCGTAAAGGATCGAACGGCATAGGATTCCAGACGACAGTTAATATAGCGGTGGTCTTCGTGCAGTAAAGACACGCATTCCACGTATGCGAAGGGCCTGAACGGGCCTTAGGACTCGCTTAGTCCCAATGCGGATAAGGAGGGGGTGGATGAAGAGGGGGACACTGCGACAAAGGACATTCTAGGAGGAACGATTCCTCCTCCTTCCCTTCCGCCCCCCCCCCCTATCTTTTTCTCTCTTTTTCTCCCTACCTGAGAGAGAGACGGGATCACAGCGGCCCGACGTTGCCGGTTCGACGACTTTGGGCCTTATGCTCTGCACCTACGGTATGGGATCTTATCTCAGACCCATGCTGCGGCGCGTCGCGCCATTTTTTGCGCAACGCGTTCCACCGATTTCGCAATGATCGATTTGAGCGAATTACACGTGCATCAAATCAATTAATGATTTTAGAATTATTAATAACGCGACAGCGAATTAAAACGAGTATTTTATCGTAATGCTTCTTTGATGGAGAACACGATCTGTCTGGTGGTACTTCTTAGTGCCCGCCGACAATCGTCATTAAAACGATCATGAAGCGACGATCATTCATTTAACAAACCTGCTTTTTACACGTAGGCTTTCGTTCGTTTTTCATTCAGTGAGAAGCGTCGAAGACGTTTCGGCAGATCGAGTTGACAAATCGAGAAGAACATTTCGCGAGTCTTCTCTGGTAAGACGACAGGAAGGAGAGGAAGGAGAGGAAGAGAATGGAGCGAGTGAGAGAATGAAAGAGAAAGAGAGAGGAAGAGATCTTCTCCCGAGAGGCTGGAATAAGAGAAGCGGTTTTGTCGTTACGCGAGTGTTGTCATTTTCCTCTTTCTAGAAGAGGCCATCTCAAGTAGAGAGTATAGGAAGAAGCTAGCTAGCCCCTTTACCAACCAGTGCTTTTTTGTGTTCGGTTTTCAGATTGGCTTTTTTTTTTGTCAGTTCGATTCGATTGACTTACCGCAAACGTTGCACGGTGTTGGTCAATTAACGCCTTAAAAATAACATTACGTTCCACTTACATCCACGCGAAATTACATATGTGCGTGTATTTCGTCCCGAGAGGGTTTCCACGTGGCCGTGTTGTGAATTTGGAGAAATTAGTTTCGCATAGAGTGAGAGCGGAATAGAAATCAAAATAGTTCTACCGGAATATTTTTAAAATCTATTTCCGTTAAAGAATGGAATATCGAATCGATATATTACAGAAATGTAATTCTATATGAAAAATACGAAATTTTTTATAATAATTTTTTTTCATCTCGATTATTGGCATATTTCTTAGAAGAGAAAAAAAAGGGTAGAGAAACAGCTGGATCACGCGAATCGACGATGACACACGATATAAAGCGCAATATCGAGTCGAGCGAGGCGGAATGATTTCCGCGCGTATAAACCGACCGAGATTCGGAAGACCGGAGATGGTAATGGAGGATGTAGTACGCTGGAGGGGATATCCCTCGCAGGTATCTCTGGCGGACAGACGGACGACGATGGGGTTGAGAATGGAAGCGAGAGACGATGGACCGGGCGGTCGAGCGGTGAGGTGGGGGATTAATTAATAACGTCGGTAATTGGACTCCGTTCGATCTAAGATAGCTCCTATAGCCCCCTTCTCGTGCATACCGTGGGGGATACGTTCTCCATGCTCGAATACACTTGCGACACTCGCTCTCCTGTTCGCGTCTTACGTATTGACTCACTGACGATCGATGATTTTGAATTTATTTCGTTTTCGTCTTCGATAGCACGCGAGTCATGGTGCTCTAAACTGCGACCAAACTGACTTATAAAATTATCGAATAATGTAATGTAATTTGATAATAATTTGGGGCTACATCATCGTTTTGGCGGATAGACATGTGAGATGGCATGTGGATTAGGTGAGGTAAAACGAACAGGCCAAAAGTAGATGTTGGCATATCGTCGTCATCGTCATTAACATCGTCGATGTGTCGCGTACGGGAGGGAGCCCGGTGCGTTTATGCGAGGTAAACAGTGCGTGGACGTGATTTAATTGAAACCCGAGGTGGCTTGGCAGCGCGGTGCGGCACGGCGCGGAGCGAAGCGGCGCGGCGCGGCGCGGCGCGGCGCGGAGCGGAGCAGAGCAGAGCGGCGTACATTGCCTTGCCGGAGCTCGGTTGCATGACTCAGAGTGCTCAGTCAAGAAGTCCATTGACTTGCCGAGTGACGTAAGCAATTAGTGCGCTGTTTTGTTTGCGCGGGTACACACAGCTCAAAGTTGTTTGAGTTCGAGTTCGAGTGCTGCACGGTTAGGCTCGACGACTCGCCTCGAAAACCCTTCCACAACCTACTCCTTCGCCTTTCCAGCCGTCTCTCTTTCACCTTCCCCCCTGTCGTCTCACTTCATTCTTCCCGCGTCTTCTCTCGACTGGACGTTTTCTTCTCTCTTCGTCTTCCTCTTCGTCCGCTGCTCCTACGCTCTCGTATACTCTTTTTCTTACCTCTCTTTCTCTCTCTCTCTCTCTCTCTTTCTCCCTCACAATCTCACGCTTTGTCTCTGCCGGGTGCGTTTCCTCGAACCTTCTTCGTTAAATCCAAATCCAAAGGTCCGTAGGTCGGCCGCTTTTTTGGGCTTTGATTCGTGTTACCGCGCTAAATTGCCACCGCAATGATCTTAATCGCCTTTTGTCTCCTCCCCTGCCGCGCGTTTTGTTCAGAATACCTGTCTCTGTTTCCTTCCTCCTCTTCGTTTAATGTAAATGAAAAGTCCGTTTGCAAATATTTAGTAGATCTTTGTTGGAACTCATGCGCGACATTAATGAAGCACTGGCTTAATTTAACTTCTTCCAATTTAACTGCAGGGAGGACTGAACGAATCGGAGAATATTTAAATATTTTCATATTCTACTTAGAAAAAAAACCATCCAAAAATTTATCTATTAAAAATTAAAAATACAAATAATATGTGTTAACCTGCGTTAGGAAAGATTATATAAACAATTTGTAGACAATTTATAAAGAATAATGCTATAAACGAAAGTCGACTGAACCGAATCGGCAAAATTGCAGTTCATGTTCGCAATATGCACATTCTAACGAGCGTGCCAATCACACGCATGTCAGACTAAAAGAAGACGGACGATCCCCTGCGAAAGGGTCGGGGGTCATCGTTCGAATTCCACCAGCGATGCCCAATATGGCCGGCTCGAGAAACCGGCCCAGATCGCGTTCGATTTTCGATCGCCGGGCCCCATCACGAGCGCGTGCGTACAATAATAAGCACGGACGAGATGTATCGCGAGAAAATAATGTGAGAACGGTCTCTTCCTAAGCGCATCATTATCTCCCTCTTCCCACCGCGGGCCGATCGATCTGTCGAGCCGATTCCAAGCCGGGCAGACCTGCAATTACTATCTATTATCTGTCGGCGTGGGTGTAGGTAATCTCGCGATCGTGTCGAGGGCCTTCTCGCCTTCCTCCTTCTCGGTCCGGATGAGGCTAAGGCGGCAGGCTGAACACCGATACTTTGTACGTTCTTTGATTACCTCGGATTTACTCCCCTCGTTTCTGTTACTTCGGGATTACTTCCTCAACCTCTGCTGCACTTCAGCACTATCTCCCTCCTCCTCCTCCTCCTCCGACCCTGTCTCACTCGATCTTTCTTCCCTATAGTTTCTGTATTCGTATCTCGCGTGCAACTCCTCTCTCTATTCGCGCTATTCGAGTACTTTGTAGTACGTTTTAGGCGGTTAGATACAGAGATATAAAGACGAAACTTTATAAAGAGATGTGATTTTGGGAGAAAATTTTTCACCCGACCCCACGTAGTTCCGATGCACGGAGGTTAACGGCTCCCGATTGCGTTTTCAACGTTGACGCTAGTTCGTCCAGCCGTGTAAACGCGCCGCCAGGCGATACGCAGCGAAAAATCCATACCGAGTGTCCGGTGCGTACTGAAATCTGCATATTATGAAAATTCGCCGCATGAGCGCGAGGGGCTGCGGTGCGATACCTGGCTGGCTATCGCGGCGTTTCGAAATAAATGTCCACGCTGATCAAATTTAAACGTAATACTCTATAAATTTACATCGCGCGCGGCTTGCCCGCGTAGTTTGCCGCGCGCGACTTCACGCTCGACGGACAGCCCATCGCGTATCCGCGCAAATTTATCGGAAGGATCGACACGATCGCGTACATCGCAAATATTTATAAATGCGACGAATTAACTCTCCCGCCCGTTTTTCCCGCGCACGACGATGCGAATAAAGAGCGGATAAGACTTTTTAAATTAAGGACACGGCCGGCACGGCTGGTTTTCCGCGAGCTCGCGAGCTTCTTAATTAAAATCATTGTCATTCGTAAACGTTTAAATATTTTTCTCGACATTTAAATGTAATTGGAAAATGAGAGAATTACTCAAACAATGGCGTAAACAATGTTAATGAACGCTGTAAATTTCTATCGGCTATGGAATCGCTCGACAAATCCGCGAATTTTAAAAGATGTTATTAATTGTTGCTTGACGCGTGTAAGCGATAGCATTTTTATTGTATTCATTGCAACAACATCGCTAATTACAAAAAAGATGTTTTATATATTTGTAAAATATTCGATATATTGTGAATTTTTCTATAATTCTGCTTAAATTTTTCGTTTATTCTCTTTTTCGTTTTATTAGCGTATGTGTTAAAGTATATTTCCGTGCACACGACGAACTTATTTATTAGATATTTTCTGACTGTAATTCTGGCGCTGTTAGTCAGACGCACTTTCTTATTTTCTTTCTCTTATTCAGACGTCGCCTATAGCTCTGCCGGATCAAATCCTTTTTTTCGCCCCCATACCAAGGCGAAAGGAAGGATATACCGTCGAGGATTAACAGAATCAGAACTGCCAACCCAACTGTCTTCGGCTGAGCAATCCAGCGTATCGCGATAATTGCGAATTACGCGTGCTTCGAGGTTCGAGAGAAGGAAAGTAATTTATCTCGGCATGCCCACTCGCAGTCCATAAAAATGTAGCGAGATGTTACCGAAGGCGAGAAGGAGGTCGTTGAAACGTGCGCGCGGCCTCACAGATCCTTTTTTCTCCCTTTCCACCGTCTCTCCGCCTCTCGCTCGCTCTTGCGTTTCGCCCCTCCTGTCCCCTAACTCCCCGACGCGGTAATTCCCATTCCACATCCCATTCCCCAAGGGGTTAGTTTTCACGCGGGTTAGGCGAGTAATATGAGCTGCCACTCAAGGGCCGTCCTGTATTACCGTTCGAGTAATTATGGCAAACCCTCGCACGGACGCGCGGCTGGCACCTTCGGAACGACGAATACATTGTAGCCTTATGAGTTGAAATTGTTGCCGGAAAGAGGAGGAGAGCCGCTCTCGTTCCTGTCCGCCGGCCCGATGGGTAATTAACCCGGAACCCCGGAACGTTTCGCGACAGACTGATTCCGCTTATCGGTGAAGAACCTTCTGTTCTAAAACGGAGTTCTAAAACTCCGGAATTTTCCCTAATGATTCAGGACTGCCATTCCGTATGATCCGTCAGAGAATCTAGCGATATTTTTAATTTACAGACTTGTTCTAATTTTCATGATTATTAATTCCGTCATTCTACTAGCACAAATTCAAAAATAACTCGAGATGACGCGACTTGATAAAGTCTATTCTCGGTCTCTGAAGTCTTTAGTACTTCGTTTCGAGAAGAGAGCGGCGATAAGAAGAAGATCTTGGAAGTTGCTCGAAAAATACGTTTTCCAAATGCTTAAAGTTCACAGCCGCGCGCATCGAAGCGCGCGTGCTGTAACGCCATTAATCGCGCTGCATTCCCGCGAAAACGCGTGTGATTTCGAGGGCGGGCGACTCGGAATCGATGGAGCGCGGAATCGGTCGCGGAGTACCGACCAATTAGTCGGCCGATGATTGGCGCGTGTAAACCGAAACGATGACGTCGCTGGCGAACCGACGCCCCCGCCGTTCGTGAACCGGCCCGGACCTCCACGGGCTCCACGCACACCGACGCGGCCCCCTCTTTCTTGCATACACACGTGCGTACACACCACCGAATACGCACTGAGAGACACGTATACACACGCGCACAGGGCCGTTCCTCTGTTTGTCTCTCTCCCTCGTATTCGCGCGCGCGCGCGCGCGCGCGCGCGTCCCCTAAGTACATCAGTGTCTCCGTCTCTCTCGGTATTGCGCCCATAGCGTGTTTCTCGGGAGCGCGAGCCAACAAATATCCGTGTGGACGGTTACAGGGCGGACTAATGGAATTGATTAAAATGTGTTCGATCAACCGAACCGCGGCTTGCCCGCCCCCGCCTCCTCCTCCTCCTCCTCCTCCTCCTCCTCATCCTCCACCTCTTCCTCCTCCTCTTCCTCTTCCTCCTCCGCTTCCTCCTCTCACTAGCGAAGCCACCCACTGCGTCCCACCGTATCCCTCTCGTATACCCTCGGCTATCCTATCGCGCCTGCCTGTAGAACCTGACGAGCGCAATCGAATATTTGCGTTAGGTAGGCACGTCGACGCGGAAAATGCTATCTTCGTCAATTAATTCAACCTGTTGTCCCAGGTCAGCCGCGCGAGCTTTGGCCTCTTCCTACTTTATCTCCTTTTCTCTACTTCTCTTCCTCTCCCCTCCCCCCTCTTTCTCTTTCTCTTTCTGTCGCATACGCGCATATTTTCACGTTCTCTATCGTTTCTTGAACATGCACGAGACACGATTGGGAAAATTGGCGGTTTCGCAGATCGCTAAGCGCGGAAACGGGAAATTATTCTAGGAAATTAGGTCCCAAAGCGGAGCTATAACAAAAGTTGTTACTGTGCTGATCTCATCGCAAGTTTAGCAGAAGCATCGCATAAAATAAAGCAGGAGAGTACGGTTATCGTTTGATAAATTGATAATAACTCTTTTCTCTCTCTCTCTCTCTCTCTCTCTTTCTCTCATCTGCAGTAAAATGTTATTCTATGCATGAAATAACAGTCATGAAATAATTTTCTATAGATTTCTTTTAAAAATACAGTCCAAATGACATTGTATGGCGAACTAAGCCAAGTACGCTCGGATTTTTCCGATGAGAACGTTCCGGAAGTCAAACCGGATCTTCGCACCGTTCTGACGACTATCATAAATTCGTCGAGCCGGTGGTATCGGACAGTTCCCAAGCGGATTATCGGGGCGCCATGCTTACGTAGGTGCGTGCGCAATTAACGACAGTGAGCCGAGTATAATGAAGACCGGTCGAGCGTAGTCGGCGAGAGAGGAGGAGAGAAGCTACTGGTACAAGCGAGATGATAGAGACCAGTTCATTAGCGACACTCACGAGTCGCCTCGGAGACATCTATTTTATTTATTTGCTTATTTTTCGCTCCTCCGTCCGCTTCGTTCGCGCGTTTCACCGTCCTCAATCGGCCAACGTGAATACGCGGCTGTCCCGTTTTATTTCTTGGCCCCAATCTCGCTCTATTCCCTTTAAACCTTTGCCGTCCGAATTATATAGGGTGTCCGAGAGAAAATATAAGAATATTACAGCCGATGTCTCCGCTGAAATTTATATATATGTATATTTTTTTTTGGAACTTTGTTAAACGTATTGGTAGATCGAAGCACACAAATAATTGGATGCCATCAGAGTTCTCGTTAAACGCTTTTTTTGCACCTTTAGGAATAATCTTACAGGATTACTTCTTAGTCTTTAAGGGTACCTACATTAATTAGTCTTTAAAGGCTCTTAAGAGAGCCTGAATGCTTTCATGAATCTTAAACAATGACCACTGCCGAGAAAGGAAAATCTACAAGTGTGTTCTTTAGAGAAGCATTTTTCTCTACTCTTAGAAAGGACAGAACCCTTAAAATAACGAACACTTACTAAAGGCTTTACTAAAAGCCTAAGATCAAATTTCAGAAATAATATTAGAGAGGTACATTATCCCGTACGCGGCATTACTTACGGCCGGCGTTACAGCTTCAACAATTATAAAAACGGACACTTCGTTACCGTCGTTGCGGTATTTCGTTCGGAATTAAATTCGCCGAGGTTGCGGAATCCTCTATTGGCCTCGATTTAATAGCCTACCGCGTGTCCCGACGAACCACGGCCTCATCACTCGCTCGGTTTTATTCGCGAGTAGCCGTTTAAGTGGCTAACTGTATAAATGAGAGAAACAGGATTCCGCGGGACACAAGAAATAGAGAAGGAGAGAGGAAGAAGGGAAGGAAAAAAATTCACTACCATCAATGCTACCGCCATCATCACCGCCACCGTCATCGCCATCGCCACCGCCTCCGCCACCGCCGCCACCGCCACCGCCACCGCCACCGCCACCGCCACCGCCACCGCCACCGCCACCGCCACAGCCACCGCCACAGCCACCGCCACCGCCACCGCCACCGCCACCGCCACCGCCACCGCCACCGCCACCGCCACCGCCACCGCCACCGCCACCGCCATCGCCACCGCCACCGCCATCGCCACCGCCACTGCCGCCGCCGCCGTTGCCATCGCGTGGAAACCTGTCCCTAATTGATAGGAAATTCTTGCGCGCGAGTACCTGCGAGATTTTTCAGCGTTCCCTAACAGGTTGGAACTGGATACTTTGCGACGATTTGTAATCCGCACCGCCGTTCTCCTGTCATGCGACGAGTCTGAATCTCGCGAAAACAAACCGATTTTTTTTTTATCTCACCGCGTGGGAACTCTGTACCTGTATTCGAAAATTATAAAATACTACGAGTTCAAGTAAAACTAGAGGAGCGAGATTAAATTCAACATAATTAAATTCACTCGGCAACTAATTCTAATTAAATTTGCCGATAAGAAGGTTGGCATCTTTACGAATCCCCGAGTGAGCTCATTTGAAATTTCTTGAAGACGTCTCGCTCGGATCGCATACAGAGGGAGTAATATACAAGAGAAATTGATGCAATCGTTAACGCATTAAGGATCGACGCCGCGGTAGCCTCAATTTTACGACACGCATTTTGCAAATTAATCGGCCGCCATCTAATTGGCCTTTAATTGGCCCCGTGTAAATTATAAATAAATGCCATGTGTGTGCATTAAACGACGGAAATAAACGCAACGTATCTCTGCACAGCGGGGGGAATTTGCGGAATTTCGCCAAAGCCCTCGTAAAAACGTAGACTTTTGATAGTTCGTTTCATCCGGTCCTTTTTATTAAATACGCGATCCGCAAGATTTACGTCGCCAATTAGCCGTGCCTCGCGCATAATGAATTTACATTAATGCACGCCACGGTGAATTAATCACGCGCCGCGCGAAATGCGCTTCGAATCGGAGGGGTCTCGCATTAATGCGATTTGCTCGGGATTTTTTCTCAATCGTAGAAACGTAAGCCGGAAAATGTGCGAGTTACAAACGAGCAGGAAATCTAGACTTCTCTAATAAACGCATCAACTATCGTTTTAATAATATCACGGAAAAATGATCAGACTTATGCTTACGTTAAGAGAATAAAGAGAATAAATATAGTTGTTATTATATTCGCTACTTCTGCCGTCTCTATCTTTTTTTCTCTTTCTCTCTTACAAATTGCGAAAAATGGTGTTCGTTAAAGGATTAAAGATTTATACCGACTAAAGCGAGAACGGTAATCCCGTCGGGGTGAAACAACGGGGGTAAACTAATTTTTCCGGGAACACAGCACGCACGTATACGTCTTTATGAGTGTTCCAATGACGTCTACCAATTTCCCGCACGTTCGTATGAAACGAGCACAGGTACGTCACTTCATGACGAGAGAGTCGTCACATTCGGCACGTTCGCGCAAGAAATATGACTGGCGTCGTTCCCCCAAAAGTGGATTGAACGAGAGGGAGTCGTTTCGTATCCGGCGGGCGTCTCTCCGTGCGTCTTTTTTTACCAGGCAGTTCATGAAAAGCTGAGCGATATCAACCGCCGACCACGAACACGAAATCGTCGCGTCGCGTCGTCTCCGTCGAGTCGGTGACTGCGAAATTGAAGCGCGTTCTGTGCGGTGCGCGGACGCTGACGAGAATCGCGCAAATAGATAAAAGTTAATAATCTGAAAACTTTGAAAAAGAGACGACATTAAATGTTAGTCGATATGTTAGAAACGGGCGATTCGACAAAGTGGCTCTCCCTTCGAAAAGATATCTGAAAAAGTAACCGAAAGACAGACGGACGGAAACTTTCGCCGCTTCGCGCGGCCAACTCTCTCTCCCGGAGATGGAGTGCGCTTAGCGGGTTTGCGTACCCTCGGCTCTCTCACCGATAACACAATAGCGTATAGCCAGGAGGCTGTCAGACGCACTCCCGTATCGCGCGAATAAAAGTGTATTAAAGCTGTCAACCGCATTCCCGTCGATTAACCAAAGGAACGCGAGAAACACTTGGCATATTCATATAACATTCTTGTTTTATTCGCGGGGGCTCCGCCCGCATAATAACACGCTTTTAAAAAACATGTCGCGTATCATCGAGCGATATATAGGATTCTACATTAAATGTCTAAAGTAAATGTTGAAAAATCACGGATATTTTTCAGTCAAACGCGCCGCGTACATATTTGAAATATGTTGTACGGTCGCGAAAAATCGACGACGAGCGGCGGCGCACGAGCGGGGGAGGGGGGGGGGGGGGGAGGGAGGGAATCGGATAAAAGCGGAGCGAGCGAAAAAGCAGACTCTAGAACGCGAAAGTCGCTGCCGCGCTCGTAACGGTTGCGCGGCATGTCATTCATCGCGGCTTTTCCGGCTGTTTATCGCGATAGTCTGGCGAACGGGAAGCGGCACAATGGCCGTACACGAATGGAACAAAGAGCCGACGCGACGGGGCCAGGTATCGCCAGGCGTCGCCCGTTGTATCACCCTCGTAACGTCGTTCGCGGGCGTCGGGAGCGGAGTGATAAA